>NW_022436942.1:50411679-50520305 GCF_009761245.1 Sapajus apella
ACACACACACACACACACACACACACACACACACACACACACACACACACTCTCTCTCTCTCTCTCTCTCTCTCTCTCAGCCCAGAGTCGCTTGTAAAATCCATCTGGCCACCAGGGGGCCACCAAGAGAATGAAAAACCAGAACAAACTCCTGTCTAAACATAATCTCCCTTATTTTGTCAAGAAAACAATTGTGTGGATTACTAGAATATAAAAAACATTGTCTTCCAGAAACTGGAATCTTTGTTTAAATGATAGCACTATAGCTGCTTAAAGTCACTCTCAGTAAAACATAGTGTAGTTTGCGAATTTAGATTCAATACCTTTTCATTGACTGAATTCAAATTGTCATTTTCTTTCACCAGTAACTGAATATTGTATAATTAAAAAAAATTATTTATTTTTATTAGATAAATTGTATTGGGGTAGTTTTTTCTTTCTTTTTTTAAGTGCTTAGCTTTTAAAAATATATTTTAACCATTTATTTATTTCTTTATAGGTTTGTGGCTAGGAGCAATAAGCTATACCATATAGTCTAGGTACGTATTAGGCTGGATCATGTAGGTTTGTGTAAACACACTTTGTGAAGTTCACACAATGACGAATTCACCTAACAACACATTTCTCAGAACATATCCCTGTTGTTAGCATATCAGCTTATGGCCACATTATAAGAATTTGGAGACATTAAAAATTGTATAGAAAGGAATATATGTACACATAGCTACACTCATTTTCCCCAATGTAGAATATTGTCATGTTGGACTACTGCTGAAATAGGTGCTTTACATGCAAACTACAGGCAAATTCCTTCTTTTCTCCAAGTGTATCTGTGCCTTAAGGACTTAGAGTAGTGACTGTCAAGCAGGATCCTGCCTCCAGGAGATACTTGGCAATATTTGGCAACATATTTGGTGCCTACAATTTGGAATGAGGGTGCTGTTGGCACCTAGTGGGTAGAGGCCAGGGATACTGCTAAACAGTGTACAGGACAACCTCCAAACACAGATTTATCCAGCTCACCGGGTACAGTAGCTCATGCCTGTAATCCCAGCACTTTGGCAGGCCAAGGCAGGTGGATCACCTGAGGTCAAGAGTTCAAAACCAGCCTGGCCAACATGGTGAAACCCCATCTCTATTAAAAAATACAAAAAAAAATAGCTGGGCATGGTGGCGGGCACCTGTAATCCTAGCTACTCAGGATGATGAAGTAGGAGAATGACTTGAATTTAGGAGGCAGAGGTTGCAGTGAGTGGTGACTGCACCACTGCACTCCAGCCTGGGCAATAGAGTGAGACTCTGTCTCAAAAAAAAAAAAAAAGAATTATCCAGCTCAAATTATCAAATTATCAGCAGTGCCAATGTTGAGAAACCCTGTCTTAGGGTCATATTATTTTAGATCTGGAAAGAGCCTTAGTTCCATACAATACCTTCATACTTAAGATCAGAAGGCAAGAAAGGTTTCTTTTTTATCTCAATAAGTTTAGAGTCAAATATTCTCTGATATTGAATTAGGCCTGAGCCCATGAAAATCCTGTTAAAAATAACTCAAGATAAATGTGTTTTTCTCAGATTGATATTTTGTGATATATAGTGTCCTCAACTAAGAAGATTCCAAACTCAAAGATACTAGTGCGGTTAATTTTGACCTCTCCCTTGTACAAAGTAAGTGCTTAGAAAATTTGTTGAATCAGATCCAGGTAGTACTCACTGCAGTAAGAAACTTGATTTTCCCCACAACAACCTGGATCAAAATTCATTGTCCTAGTTTGATATGTTGAAAGAGATTGTTTTGGGGAGAAGATTTGTTATGAATGTTCATGATCATCTTTAAACATGGGAAATCAATTTAAAGATCAATTTTCAGAACTTTTAAATTGGCTTATTCCAGTATCATTCAGATCACACAGAGCCTCCATAGAAGATACAAGCAGAGTTTGAGTTGAATGTTCTTAAACCATACTTTTAACATAAACCCTTTGCCTCATATTTGAAGTGTCTTACACTTTAACTGACACAAGCTGGGAAAAAAATGACTTTCTAGTATCAAAGGTAGTAGGTGTTCCCATAATTGTAGTGCTTAATTACTATTTCTATGACAGTTTACTACTACTGAAAACTCGTATCTCTAATCCATCATGTATAATGATAAGTACTGCATGTTTAGCAAAATTACATTAGCATACCATTAAATATACAGAGTAAAATGGGTGACATTTCAAAGGCCCTAATGACTTGTCATTTGCTGGAATTGTTTAAGCCAGCAACTTTGATCGCTTTGCTCATTTGTAGCCCAGTCTCAACCATCCATGGGTAGATTATCCGCAGGAGACATTGCATTACAATTCGCATTAACAGTCATCCTTTTTTGGCTACAGTTGTGGGTACAGAAGGACACTTTAGAAAACATTTGTTCCAGTGCCTAATTTCACAGAGGAGGACAACAAAACTTGAGAGGTTAAATGACTTGCCCAAGGTCAATCACCTGATAAATGGTAAAATGATGGAACTAGAACCCAGGTTTGTTTGATGCCAGGACCGCATTCTTTCCATCAGCACCGTTTGATCATTAGAATAATGTATATGCTTTGTTCTTTTTCAAGTCTTAAAGATTTTAACCTGCCTCTAGGAAGTTTACAACACACATGTCACTCGTGATGCGGTCATAACTACCACCACCACCACTACGTAGAGAAAGCTTGTGCCTGTGCTTCAGTGGAAAAACCCACAGCCTCTAGCACACCTCTCCTCCATGCTAAAGTTCTGATTCTATGGCATATTTTCCAGTTCTATAAGTTGTGGATAACTGATAGCAATGCAAAAATAAATCTTGTCTCTAGACATTTAAGTTCTAGCCAATGGGCATTCAATTGCTTCCCCACCTCCGCTATGGAAGAAACCAGTTTTGCCTTCATTTTTACATCCGTGTTAATATTCCAAATCTATAAATGTGTCTGTTCTTAGAATTCTCTTTTGAACCAGTTCTAACATTGATTTGGTTATTTTACTCATTAATACATTAAATAAAATTTTTAACGTGTTCATTTTCAGTTATGTGAATATCATGATTGCTGTTTACTGAAATTATCTTTTAACAATAACTGCTACTTCTAGATACCACACTGTAAACTAAGAAAAACAACCAACAACTATTACTCCTACTTACTTGCAACCTCATCTAACCTTCACAAAAATTCTATGAGGTTGATAAAAAAAATTCTATGAGGTAGGTAAATCCTATTATGATTTTTCTTTTATAAAGTACCTGAGGTGCAGGGAAGTTAACAAACTTGCACATGGTTACACAATTGTTGTCAGACCTAGATTTTGATGACTAGTTCTCCAGAATTCATGCACTTAATCATAACACTGTGTTGACTGTCAACACAACACCATTTTAAACCAAGTTATTCTGTTTGCTGGAGAATAGGAGCAGGAATATTATATGACTGCATTCATACCTATCCTGAAAATTGAATCTGGACAAGGAGAGGGGATCAGTACAAGGCTAAGAGAATGAAGTTGAATATACTATTACAACCTAAATAATATAGTGCAATAATACAAGAAAAAAAATTCTCTTAATGGCAATAGGAAGTTGTGTTAGAATGTTTGCTATCAAGGGTTATTTATTTCCTGATTTCCTTCATTATTCTTAAAAACTGTAGTTGGACCATATCACCAAATCTAATGAAATATAACCAAATGGTACACAGATCACATCTTTATTTATCCAACAGACACTTTCAAAAAGTTATTTGTAAACATTTTCATGCAAAAGATGAGATGTAAATTTCTGACACTATTATTTGTCCTTACTAATTTTTGTGTTGCCTGTCTTTTGGCCTTTCATTTTTGCATTTCTGAATGTTACCAAATTTCACCATCCTTTGGATTTTCATGGCATTCTTTTTCATTTTTCTCTTTTGGAACTAATTACATTCCACCTTTATTTATTATCAAGGTCATTTTACCCTAAATCTTTGCCTTTAGGATCATTAGCATAGGACTGCAAAGTAATGTGGTAGTAAGTCATAGCTCCAAGTTTACTGAAACTCTTAACTGTCCACTGATGAAAACATTCCCCCACTGAGAATTAAGACCTATAATTTGGCAGAACCTAAGGTCGAGGTAATGGAAAACATAAATCTGCAAGTGGGTTGGTCAGTAAGAATTATACTGAAAGAGACTAACAAACATTTTCTTCCATTAGTTCCTAACCTCATGTGTTCTAGCTCTTGAGTGGATATTTATTAGCCACAGGTTCAATGTGCACTTCACCTTCTGCAAGATGTTGTCCCTGAGCACTACTGGAGCATTTTCTAGGTCTGCATCCTCAACCTCATATTCATTATTTAACAAGTGTGACGCATGCTGTCTCCAAAACTTTTCTCACACTTGACCCCGCTAACACTGCTTTATGTCTAGTCCTTTTTATCCCCTGCTTGACTTTTGCAATTGTTTTCTAAGTGATCCTTTTGCTTCTTCTCTGTCATTTATTTTCAGTGGTGTCAGTCAGCATGATCCAAATGAAATGGACCTCCTGCCCCATTTCTAAACCTGCATTTGGAACTGCTTCCAATCCCTGTTTACTTTTTACTGTATTACTCATTACCCCACCTACAGCTTCAGCTGACTCTTCTAAGTTGACCACTGGCACCACTTTTTGCTTACTTTGGCTGCATTTTTTAAATTTTAAATCCTTCCTCTGGCCACACTGCCTTAAACTATCTTGGTCCAGTCTACACCTGGGCTAGGACAATGAGGTCTGGACTGGACTACTGTGGACAGTTCTCTTGCCAAATGTGCCTTGGCCCGCCAAGAAAGATCTGGACTTTTCATCACTGAACTGGCTGTTTTTTATGCCATGGATGCTTTGTATATGCCAGTCTCTGTCTAAATGTCCTCCCTTGCTCCCTGCTGGCAGGATCACCATTCAAGAGTCTGCTCTCATGTTGCTTTTTCTAATACATCTCCCTTAGGCACAATAAAAGTATTCAGGCATTCTTTTAATACTGGACCCATAGCAGTCATAGTGCCATTACTTTCAATGGCAAAACTGCCATTACTTTTGTACCAACCTAATAAGATTTGTAAATGTCTATTACATGCTGGTCTGCGTTAATCACAGGTATTTCAATGGCATATGTGAATCAGTCAGCTCCCAAACTGTGGACTTCTTAAGGGGAGAAATCTATTCTTTTCCTTCAATGTCTTTCCTTTAATGTAGCCCAATTCAAGGCCATATAATTAGTGTTCATAAACACTGAACTAAATTAAATCAAATTGCTTGGGATATGCTGTTTGCCATATTTTCTTAGGCATAGTTAACAAAACGTTAATTTTTTCCTATTATGCCACTTAACACATTCAAATTTCAAACTTAATTTTTGCCTGAGCCATTCTTCCAAATGACTGGCTTCAGTCATGCATAGCAAATCAGTTTACCCTGATTTTAGCCTCGTTACAACAATGGCTTCCAGGTCAACAGAAAGTACTTTAAAACTTACTTCAGTAAGGATTGGTGAAGGTGAGGGGAGAGGAGAACAGCCAATAGCCCCATCATGTTTGGTACACGGCATGTTTGCTGTACTTTCTGTTGTGTGTGCTCGGGCCTCTGTTTAACTGACTTGAGGATTGAAGTCTGAACAAGCAAAGAACTGCTCAACTCGCTGGGTAGGTGGGGCTCAGTCAGTATTTGACAGGCAACCCAGTCATTTGTTGGGAAATCTCTAGATGTTCTATATACAAAGTCTTTGTTGCTCACCAACGTTGAAAACACTTAGTAGTCCACCCATGGGATACAGAGTCTGTCTTGCCTCCAGGCATTGAAGCTTGAAACAAATTAAGTTCCATCTTTCTCCTGGCTATTTTGGTTTGAACAATCTCTAAAGTGGTCTAGTAAACAGGCAGACAAGACTCCACTGGAGAAGTAACCCTGTTTATAACCTAAAGCTAAGGAGTTTATGGAATCAACAGGCGGGGGCATGTTAGCTCTACAGTGAAAAATCAAAGAATGACAATATAGAGGTGGGGGTAGGGCAAGGCTGTGCTGTTGAATAAAAATGAATGCAATGTGTTTTGTTTTTTCAACATGTCTCGATGTGAGAAGGAGGTCAGAAAAGCTATGGGAGTGTTCAGAAAGTGATCTGTGTCACTGAAGTGTGGCAATGGGCCTGTGTAAATTAAAGATCTAAGCCAATGTGGAAAACACATTTTCAGCAGTAAATAATGTCATTTAAGGAGACTGATTGCCAAAGCAGCCTCATTGCCTAATGGGGACCTAGTCTTTCATTCAACAAATATTTACTGCCTGGCCCTGGAGCTGGCACTGCAATGCATTGGTAAGCAATAACCCCTGCCCTGTAGTTTTAATATTTTTATAAAACAGACTAATAAAAAACAAACACAAAGACTTTTTTCAAACCCTGCAATTTGTAATCAGGGCCTGAAAGAGGGGGAGGGAGTGCTGGAGTGCTGTTCTTTCAGTTACTTGGGCAAAATATGCATGGATATTTTTATTCTGACCTTTATTTGTGGAGTGTCTCTCCCCAAAACAATGATCCAGACACACACACAGACACACACACACACACACACACACACACACGTGCGCGCGCGCCTGCACACACACACAACCCAAACCCTAATCCTTGTGATGCCTTAATTCAGATCTGTTCCAGCCATGAGTTTTGATTGCTCTGTACTTTCCCATCAGTCAACATGAAAGACTAGAAGGCCTGAATTAGATTTATGAAGGATGCAATTGCTTATGGAACTATGACTCTAAGCTTAGAGTTTAGAAGTTTAAATGGCCCAGATCAAGATCATATAAATTACATAAAATAAACGACAGACCAGTTTTTCCATTTCATTTAGTCCAGGTAGCTAGTGATCCCAATTGTTTAATATGTAGTAATTATAATGTCACCTTCACACAAAATGCAGTAACTCTGTTAACAGTCTAAAAGAAGAAAAAAAACAAAACATATAGGGGAAGAATTGTAGAGGAGCTGGTAAGATGTTATAAAAAACAAAATTATCATTAAAAGATACAGACTTAACAGTACCACATGGCGGAATTAATCACTCCTGACAAAATGACCCATGTATTATGATACCGAAATGACATTTTTCAGAGGGAATATTTCTGCCCATTCTCTCACCCAGAATAAAATCCTAATAAAATTTGAATTTTGAGGATTTGGGTACCTAGCTGTGTGGTACACATTCTGTAATTGTTTATGAGTATTTATCAATCAGATTGTAAATATTTCAAACACACTTCCATTCAAAGTCTTATTTTTATACATCATAAACATATACAGTCAGATTCATTATACCTTTAGTTTCTTCAGCTCTTTTATTTAGTTATTTAGTTATTCATTCATTTATTTCAACAAATAATAAATATCTGTGAACACAATACCCAGGCCAAGAGCTAGAATACTCACAATTGGTTACAGGTATTCAGGCTTCTTCCGATCCTGTCAGGCAGAAGTCTCCAACACAAGCTATCCATCATTCTGCCTTTTGTATTCTTATTTTTTGTGTGTGTCATGGACTGAATGTTTGTGTCTCCCCAAGGTTTATATGATGAAACCCTATCCTCTGATGTGATGATATGAAGTGGGGGGCCTTTAGAAAGTACTAATAATTGGATTAAATGAGGTCACAAGGGTAGAGCCTCTTAGAAGAAATTAGTGCCCTTCTAAGAGTCATAAGAGAGCTTGTGTCCCCTCTCTGTTCTATGCTTTGAATTGTAAGGATACACTTCAAAGTTAGATACAATTCAAAGACCATAAAAAAGATAATTTTCTTTTTCTTTCCTGTTGTATAGGGATTCATTTCATTCATTTTATTTTATTTTGAAAAAATGCAAGTTGTATAAAAACTCCTTGAGAAGCTACAATTCAGTCGGATGTCTGTGACCCGGAAGTGGGCCTTCACCACAACCGGACCACACGGGCACTCTGATCTTGAACTTTCAGCTTCCAGAACTGCGAGAAATAAACGTCTATTGTTTACAAGCCACTTAGTCCGTGGTATTTTTGTTACAACAGTACAAGCTGACGAGGACACCTTGTTTTTTTTTTTTTTTTTGAGACAGAGTCTCCTCTCTGTCACCCAGGCTGGAGTGCAGTGCAGTGGCATGGTCTCTGCTCACTGCAACCTCCGTCTCCCAGGTTCATTCGATTCTCCTGCCTCAGCCTCCCAAATAACTGGAACCACAGGTGCACACCATCATGCCCAGCTAATTTTTGTATTTTTAATGGAAATGGGTTTTCACCATGTTGGCCAGACTGGTCTGAAACTCCTCACCTCAGATAATGTCCCCACCTCGGCCTCCCAAAGTGCTGGGATTACTGGTGTGAGCCACTGTGACACCTTGCTTTTTAATAGTAGTTGTATTACACATAGGAAATGCTTAAGTGATTTTTTTTATACTGAGATTTTCATTTTTTTGTTGTTGCTCAGTAGTAGCTGTGACTGATCCATGTTATACATAGTTGTGGTTTATTTATTTTCACTACTGTGTACTGTCACATTTATGAATTTTTTAATCCATTCTATCCATTCTCCACCCTCTCCACTTTTTTTTTTTCGAGACAGAGTCCAACTCTGGACAGGCTCAAGTGCTGGAGTGCAATGGCAAGATCTCAGCTTATTGCAACTTCTGTCACCCGGAATCAAACGATTCTCGTGTTTCAGCCTCCCAGGTAGCTGGGATTACAGGTGTGTGCCACTACGCCTGGCTAATTGTTTGTATTTTGAAGTAGAAAAATACTAAATATAGCATGGGTTTTCATCATGTTGGCTAGACTGGTCTCGAACTCCTGGCCTCAAGTGATCTGCCCACCTCGGTCTCTCTAAGGGGTGGGATTACAGGCATGAGCCACTGTGCCTAGCCCTCTCTGTGGTTATTTGCATTCAATAGACAGACTTTTAAACTTTCATTTCTTTTTGCAATTACAAACAGTGCTGCTCTAAACATTTTATACATGTCTCCCAGTGCCCATAAACAAACGTCACATGAATTTATATCTAGGAGGTTCCTCTAGATGGAATTTCTATCTAGAGGTACCTCCTAGAAATAAAATCATTGCATATGAATATTCACTTTTACAAGATAATGCTAAATTGTTTTTCAAAGCTATTGTACCATTTTATCCTCACAACAGTGATGTAAAGAGAACATATTGATTAGTATCACTCCAGCAATTATCAAACTTTTAATTATTTTGATTGAATGGATGTAAAATGGCATTTTCTTGTTGTCATGATTTATAGTGACCTGATTACTAATTAAGTTAACTCTCTTCATATACTTGTTGTCTAATCGCTTTCCGATAGGTTTGTTAGACAATTGTACTAAGCAGTCTAATAGTAATTGATTCTGGGTAGGAAAGTATTTCTAGCCAAACACCTTCTAATTTAGTTTCAGAATGCTAGCTTTATACATTTATAGGTACTCTGTTCATATTGTTTGACCTATATGGTTAATCTGTTTTTTCCCTAGCTGTGGACGTACAGTTTTACATCTAATAACCCCAGAAACTTCAGAGCAAAAGTTGGTGAATCTCAAAGGCAAGGGATGTTTTCTTAATGTTCCAGAACTTTTAATTTATATATAGAAATTAGTTTCAACTTGTTGGAGGTTTAACCTTATGGGAAAATAAAACTCTTCATGTGGAATTGAATTGTATTAGATCTAGGATCTGTTCTTTTGGTGGGGATAGATTGTTCAATGCTTAAAATGTCTCGATGTTTCTTTGGGGACTAAAATATCAGATCAAAGTTCAAGACCGTAAAAAAGATAATTTTCTTTTTCTGTCTTGTTGTATAGGGATTCATTTCATTCATTTTATTTTATTTTGAAAAAAATGCAAGTTGTATAAAAACTCCTTGGGAAGCTATAAATCACTGTTCTACTGACATTGTCATATGTAGGGGGGTAGCAGGGACCATCTGCAATTCATCTCATGGATTCCATTATGAAAATACCAATTTTTCTTCACTGTGCCTGAATGGATTGTGAGGAATGGTCTGACAAGGAAGACAACCAGGTCTTCCTTTGGGAATCCAAATACTAGTAAAATATCCCATCTTTGCTAGGTATTAGAAAAGGAAGAACAGAAAGTTATCCCAGAAAGCCAAAATCACAAGAATACAAATTTAAAATCCAAAATCACAGAATTATGACATACAAGGTGTCTCCAGTCTAAATTCTATAGTTGCAACTTTGATAGAGAACACATGGCATCTCTCCAGGTAAAGTGATGATGTATTTGTGTCCTGCATGATGTTATAACCCCACTGGAAGAACAGTTAGAATTTATGTAGTTAAAACTCAATTACTAGCCTCTCAAAACAAAGAGACTTTCTTATTCATAGTTAGAATTTGTTTTTATTTTTGGCAAAATTAGAGATAGATTTGTTTTTGGAACTTGAATGTCATTTGCTATGTACTAATCACCACAGAATTGCTTGGTTGCTTTTCAGAAGAAAACATAGTTCATATTCCACTTGCAAATAATACCTCCTCACAGATTAACTTAAAGTCAGTTTGAACAACAAATAATCCTTTATTACACCTTTTATTTTATGATTTCTACTAGCCAAACAAAAATAAGTCAGCCTGTATTATTTAGTTGAATATCTTCTTTCTTCATTTTCACCAAAGCAGACTTTTGTGATCATTCCTAGTATAAGTATATATTGTCATCCATAGATAGAAATTAATTGTTGCATAAACTGAGTAATTCCCACAAATTAGTTACAGTATATATTTTTATTTAAAGTGTCCACTATTAATGTGCAACTTGCTTTAAGTCATCTTTAATGTATACTGTAATCTTTGTTCAATAGATGCAAAGGATATCCACAATAGTGCCAGAGTGGTAGATGATTTGATCAGGAAAGAAGAGAAACAGAATGGAACATAAGTGGTTAACCACGGTGACTAGTGGAGCTTCACCAATGGGGTGGTGCCCTGTGATCACTATTCATCCACTTTTAGTAAAATCACCTCCAAAGAATCAAACAACATGCCTGACAAATGGTCTGTCGGAAGGTGCGCAGCAGGTATTCAGTGAATTCTGACTTTGAGTTAGATTATATATCCCTTAGCTTTCCACTCTCTAGGGTAAAATAGTGTTCTGGCAGGCTTTAGCTAATCAACCAACAAATATGTGTTGAGTACCTACCATGTACCTGGTACTTTGAAGAAAACAGACAAACATATCCTGTTCTCAAAGAACTCACAATTTACATGAAAAAGCACAGTTGTTAGTGTATAATTAATAGTCTTTAACTTTTATAACAATTTTGTGCATTCCTTTTCTTTTTTCTTATTCACCTTGTCATTCAACAAATATGTTTAATACATATTCAATACAGAAAATACAAGAAGTCCCATAGCGGACAAAAATATAAGTGGTATAGTTTCTTTCCTTAAAAAGGTTTAACATCAACTAGGGAAGGTAAATATAACCATACAGGTAACCACAATGATAGCACTCAGTTTGGGGTTGGATAAAATGTGTTTATACCTTCAAAATGCTTAGAGTAGTGTTTGACACACAGAAAAAAAATCATGAATTATTTATTATCATTATTTTGTTAGTATTATTACAGCTGAGTCTGCATGGATGCGCGGGGATTTGTCAAGTGGAGAAGAAAAAGAAGGGTGTGACTGCTTCTACATATACATTAACCTTCCTAACTCTGTGTGTGTTTCTACCCTCCTCTTCTCTGCTAAACTTCAGATCTGCATTCTCAGCTTTTTGTGATATCTCTCCTTGGATGACAGCATGCAGGCTATAGTTTAAGGAAAGGCAAGAGAGGGATTAGGCCATTAACAGCATATAAAAAGATAAGACCCAGGATCCTTTAAGATTCCCTAAATGTCAAGGATAATAGAAAACAGAAAAATCAAAGAAGAAAACAAAGCTAAGGCATTCAGGGATAGTAAAATATCACAGATGCCAAAGTGAAGGCAGAAGTTTAGGGCAGAGTGGAGGCATTCATGTAGTCAGATGGTTTCCTACATGTAACAGGATAAGCTTTTTTTCCCCCTACTTTGAAGTATATCCAAACATAAGTCTGATATTTTCTGAAAGTCTCTGCAGGTCAAACATGTACAATAATAAAGTATCTTTTTACCCCAACCTCTCCTAAACCTAGTACATTTAATTATTTGTGGAACTATTGGGATTATTTTAGATATACTTATCAGCACCAGCAGCCATTGTGCAGTGATTTAAATTTTGCAAACAAAATCAACAGCTAGTGAGGGCATTGCTGCTTATATTGCAAAGCTGTGCCATCTGTTTAGGCAGTTCAATTTGCAAGATTTCTTAGATGACATATTTCATGATCATTTCATATATGGAGTTCATGATAAATCCTTCTAGCAGTATCCCTGGAGAAATCAAAATTGGCATTTATTGTGGCTTTGAAAAGGACCCCATCCAATAAGAGATATTGCTGTATATCACTGAAATTAAAAGAACAACACTGTACATAAATATCCACAACATACAGGCAGAATTCTTGATGCTGAGAGCTGTTAACAAAAAATCACATAACTGGGGACATTTCAGATTCATGGTCTCCAATCTCAGTTGTTGCCAGGCTACATTTCTTCTTATTAATCATCAGTTCCCTTTCACTTTCCTTCAGAGGTTATACTATAAAATTGCACTTCTCCCCAAAACTCTGACTTGACTCCTCCTCCCTCACCTTTACTCATGGATATTATATTTTGTTTGATTAAGGTGAGACCATAAAACAATAGTTCCCTCCACCGTTATCTCCTAGTGCTTAGAATACATTTTAACCAGCACATCCTTCCAGAATCTCCTCCTGTCTCTGTGAAAGGGGAATTTCTCTTTCTACTCAAAGGTCTTTCTCCTGTGAATTTCAGTTTCTCTTCTGGGATTTCATTTCATCAGGTGCTCTCCTTTTTATCCCTGACTCCTCTTCTTCTTTTCTTTTGCTTCTCCTCTCTCTCCCCATCATTCTCTCACACACTCTCCCTTTCTTTTTATCTGCCTTCTGGATCTTTTCCTAAAATTTATGTACCTGTTTGAGTATACATGAAAAGTTCAATAAAGAAATGCCTCTCAGCAACACCATATTCCCCTCTACCTCTACTTTTTCACTGTCAAGCTTCTTTAAAAATGTCCTGCTACTTGCTATCTCTACTTCATAATAAGCAATTTACTCCTCACCCTGCTGTGATCTGCTTTTTGTTCTCTAGCTCCACTGCAACTGTTCTTGCAAATGTCACTAAGGACTTTTGTATTTCCAAAGACAATGGATAATTCTCAGTTCTTATCTGACATGACTGCAGCAGTTGCCTATCTGATTATTCTCTCTCCATTCTGAAAATATCTGCCCTCTTTGTATCTGTGAAACGTCACACCTCTCGGTGCTGTGTAACTTCATAGATGTCAGGCCCTATTGGGTTTGATTTGGCTTGATTTTCTTCTCCCCTCCTTAGACTAGTACACTGACTCTAGACTGCATGCAACAACTCGTTAATTCTGTTTTGCGCTTCTACCCAGAGCTGCCAATCTATTCAGTGTTCTTCAATCCCAATTATGATGATCTGAACTCCCTTTAACAAAGGCAACTAAACAATGGGGGTCAGAGAGTTTGCTAGGGAGAGATATAAAAAAGAACATAAGAATTACTCTATTCTGCAACTGGTGATGTGGAAATAAGTATTCTCTATAAGTAATTTAGATGTGCTACTTGTTTCCTTTTCCATTCAAGGTAAGTAGTGGCAAAATGATTATTAATATGGTGCATTGGGTGGGGTGGAGGTGGCTAATAACATGTAGTTTGTTATTGTTGGCATACGGAGTTCAAAGCAAGGCATACAGAGATGTGAAGACGGAGAGGCAGAAAGTCTATGAATAGCCTTGTATGTTATGACAGTGTGTTCTATTCATAAAAGGCAAAAATAATAATAATATGGAAGTTGTAAAAAGACATATGGCATATGTCATACTCAGAGGTTTCAAATTATTAGTTCTGAGATTCGAGTCAGAGAAAAGCTTTCCAGTACTTCTAAAGAAAATCACCATTTGAGAACCACTATGCTAAGAAGTTTGGATTTGAGGCGGAATTATATAACGAGAGTAATTGACATAATTAAAAATTCGTGATGCAATCTGACCACTTCTTTCCACATAGTTTTTACCTCCACTCTCTACAAGTTGCCACTATCAAATAGAGGCTCTTTCATTTCCCCTCAACAAGATTTAGAAGGTATCTTACCTGGATCCATCCTTTTCTATTTCCCCTCATGTAGCTATCTAATCAGTGTCCTTTCCTTTCTAAGACTCATCCCTCTGCTTGTACTGTACATGCCATTCCCTCTCCCCCCTTCAGAGACCTCTTTTCTTTGGTAATAACTGCTTATGAATGAGTCTTCAAATTATCTCTTGTTTTTCTACTAGATCTTCCTTATCAGCATTCAAAAGCTCTTGCAACCCTAGTAACCTTTAAAAGCAAACGAAAGTTCCACGACCTGATAACTCTCTCCAGTTACCATCATTTCTCTTGCTATCCTTTATGACTGAAAAGATGCTCCCTCTATCTTATTAACTCTCCTACTACTTCCATTCTGACTTTTCTTATTTTGCTACTAAAACTTTTCTTGCTAAGATCACAATGACCTATCTATGACTAAGCATAATAGATACTTCTTAGTTTGAACCTCTCAGAAGTATTCAACATAACTTACCATGATTCTCTCTTTGAAAGAAACTCTTTTTTTTTTTTTTTTTTTTTGGCATATGTGATTTCGCCTTATGCTAGTTTTCTTCTTAGTTCTTCAGTCTCTCCTTCTCAAGATCTTCTTTTGGTTTATCTTTCCCTGCTTAACCTCTGATTGTTAGAATTCCCCATAGCTCCACCCTGGACATTCTTTCTTGTCATTCTACATTTGCTAACATCTTGACCTCTCTTCTAGTCATTTAAAATACTATCTCAGTACACATAGATCCCAGATGTATGTCTTTTCTAGCCCTTTATTATACATTCAGACCTATCTATATAACTGCAATCTCAAACCTAACTTTTCTTGCTCATCTTTTCAACACGCTTCTTTACCCGCTTTGCTTCATGATCCAAAAGGCAGGATGTCTTAAAAGCCGTAAAGTCACTTTGTTTACCAGCTTATATCTACTTTAATATCTAAATATGCCTTAAATATATCCAGTTCCCTGTGATATGACAGTCACCTCACAGGCTAAGCCACCATCTAGTCTTGGCTGGAATACTGAGCTATAAAATCCCTCCTCTTCCTATCCAGATCCATTATTTTTAAATTCAGCCAGCGTGATTCTCACAAACTACATTTGGATTCTGTCACTTTCCTACTTAAAATTCTATGACAGCTTCCCATAGCACTGGAGATGAAATCCAACATCCTTTATATGGTCTATTGCCCCGTATCACCTAGACTACATCTCTCCCTCTCTAGACTCATTGCACTCCATTTTTCCCATTATCTGCTACACAACAGATGTACAGTTTTGTTTTGTTTTGTTTTGTTTTTTTCCTCTCTGCTCCTTAAACCCACCAAATTCCTTACCACCTTAGGATCTTCACATGGAAGCTACTCCTTCTGTCTGGGAAGCTTCACCTGCCTCTCCTATTTTCATACTGCCCCTCCAATCTTCTCCTCATGGTTTGCATTATTAACCTCTATTCCTGCTTCAGGACACAGTTTAAATGCTACCATGTCTGCAAGGTTTTTTGTCTTGACTCCCCTTGCTATGTAAGGGCCTAATTATAATCTCTCAACACACTTATTGTTTTTCTCTGTGCTACTTATTGCAGCTTATTGCTAAACATTAATTTCTGTGGTTGTTTAATAGGTCTTTCTCTCATCATACTATATGCCTCATGAGACCAGAGAACCAAATGTCTCATTTGTTTATATCCTACCCTCAGAATATAGCACAGAATTTGGCATACAGTAATTACCAATATGTATGAGATAGATATTCAGAGGTGTTAAGCTAATTGCCATGGTAAGACTTAAATTTCAAGAGATCCAGGTAGTGACATTGAGGAGAATGGAATAGATAAGGGCAACTCTCCTAGTAAGGGAAGGATTTTTAGAAGCTATTGCAGCAATCTGGCAAGATGTAAGAGATGCTGAACCAGGAAAATGTCCACAGAAATGGAGAAGAAATTACAGATTTTTAAGATGGTTAGGAGATATTGTGAACAGAACTTGATGAGTAATTTAATGTCGTTATATAAGTAGAGAAAGGAGCCAGAATGACTTCCAGGTTTATGGTGTGAACAACAGAGAATAGTGATGCTATTAATAAGGTCAATGGCATGTAAAAAGAAGATAATTTTGAAAGAAGTAGATGAGGATGGTTTCAGATGTGTTGAGTTCAAGTCCCTGTGATACATGCAAGCAAAGATGTCTGGTTGGCATTTAGATACACATCAGGGTAGATTGGAAGTTTTCTGAGTGCCATTGGGAGCAATGAGAGAGAATGAAATATTTCATGAGGGAAAGAGAACAGTGTTTAAGAATGGTAGAGAAAATTATAATATTATCAAGAAATACCTTCTAAAAACCTATGAAGATGTAAGCTTCTTAAAAAGTAAACACAGACAAAAATAAGAGGAAGGAATACAACAGCGACAAAAGATGCCAACAAAATTTACAGATGTATTAATGCATAATAAATAATTGTAAGTAGTAAAGTCAAATTTGCCAATGAGATACAAGCCAATTGAACCTCCAAAATTTTTAAAAAATTTATGCGGAAGGCAGAGATAAAGGGTAGGGCTGGAAACCAGATCATTAGCTAAAATGTTAAGGTTCTCAAACTTATAACTGGATAAATACCTCTCTTTGGCCTAGGTAGGAGAACCATTTTTATTTTTATTTAATTTATTTTCATTCATAATAATAATAATTATTATTATTATTTGAGACAGTCTCACTCTGCTGCCCAGGGTGGAATGCAACGATGCAGTCTTGACTCACTACAACATCTGCCTCCCCAGTTCAAGCAATTCTCCTGCCTCAGCCACACAGGTAGCCAGCATTACAGGTGTACATCTCCATGATGGGGTTTCACCATGTTGGCCAGGCTGGTCTTGAACTCCTGACCTCAAGTGATTTGCCCCCTTTGGTCTCCCAAAGTTCTGGGATTACAGGTGTGAGCCACCACACCCAGCCAAGAACAGTTTTTAGTCTTTAAAACAACTGAGCCAGAGATATTATGGGTCATGGGATAAAAGGTATGGCAGAAAGCAAGTGTAAGTATACAAGCTGAACCAAACGGAAACTAATAAGTCTACAGGTTTAACTAGAGACCACCAGCTGCCTTTATTGGCTCAACACCCAATACAACCAGATTTACATATCAGAAAAGACTTGTAGGTACTGAATTTTGAGGATTGTATGATGAAATGGTCTTGTCTCAAATGATCAACACAAAGTGAAGCCCAGTGTCCAACAAGCCATGCCCCAATACACCAAGTGTTCATTATTCCAATATTGTTAGATATCCAAGGAACAACAAACATGAGAAGAGAGTAAACAACATGAAAAAAATCAACAACACAAAAGAGGAAAAAATATTGTCGAAATACTATGACTGACATACTCAATGAGATAAAAGAAGATAACTATATTCTTAAAACATCACATTCTTAAAACATATCATTTTAAAAAAATGAACCAGAAAAAGAAAAATTTGGAGAATAAGAAAAACATTTTAGAAATTAAATTACATAGCTAAAATTAAAACTCTTATAAAATAATTGAAGATAAAGTCAGGGAACAAATGAAAAGACAAAAATATAAAAACTGGAGAAAAAATAATCAGGATTAATTTAGGAAGTCTAAAAATTGATTAATAGGAATTCTGCAAAAAGACAATGGAGGTGACAAAATTTCTCAGCAATTGCTTGTCCGTAAAGGATTTTATTTCTCCTTCACTTATGAAGCTTAGATGTGAAATTCTGGGTTGAAAGTTCTTTTATTTAAGGATGTTGAATATTGGCCCCCACTCTCTTCTGGCTTGTAGGGTTTCTGCTGAGAGTGCCACTGTTAGTCTGATGGGCTTCCCTTTGTGGGTAATCCTACCTATTTATCTGGCTGCCCTTAGCATTTTTTCTTTCATTTCAACCCTGGTTAATCTGACAATTATGTCCCTTGGGATTGCTCTTCTTGAGGAATATTTTTGTGGTGTTCTGTGTATTTCCTGAATTTGAATGTTGACCTACCTTGCTAGGTTGGGAAAGTTCTCCTGGATAATATACTAAAGAGTGTATTCCAACTTGGTTTCATTCTCCCCGTCTCCCCGTCACATTCAGGAACACTGATCAAATGTAGATTTGGTCTTTTCATGTAATCCCATATTTCTTGGATGCTTTGTTTATTTCTTTTCACTCTTATTTCTCTAATCTTGCCTTCTCGTTTTATTTCATGAGTTGATCTTCAATCTCTGATACCTTTCTTCCACTTCATCAATTTGGTTACTGAAACTTGTGTATGTTTTGCAAAGTTCTTGTGCTGTGTTTTTCAGCTCCATCAAATCATTTATGTTCTTCTCTAAGCTGGTTATTCTAGTTAGCATTTCGTCTATCCTTTTTTCAAGGTTCTTAGTTTCTTTTCATTGGGTTAGAACATGTTCCTTTAGTTTGGAGAAGTTTGTTATTACCACTTCTGAAGCCTGCTTCTGTGAATTCATCACACTCATTCTCCATCCAGTTTTGTTCCCTTGCTGGTGAGGAATTGTGATCCCTTGGATGAGAAGAGGCATTCTGTTTTTTGGTGATTTCATCCTTTTTTTGCTGGTTTCTTCCCATCTTCTTGGATTTATCTACCTTTGGTCTTTGAAGTTGGTGACTTTCTGATGGGGTCTCTGAGTGGAGGTCCTTTCTGTTAATGTTGTACCTATTTCTTTCTATTTTTTAGTTTTTCTTCTAACAGGCCCTTCTACTGCAGGACTTCTGGAGGTCCACTCCAGACTCTGCTTGCCTAGGAATAACCCACGGGGGCTGCAGAACAGCAATAATTACTGCCTGTTCCTTCCTCTCGTAGCTTTGTCCCAGAAGGGTACCTGCTAAATGTCAGCCAGAGCTATCTTGTATGGGGAGTCTCATAGGATACACAGGGGTCAGGGAGCCACTTGAGGAGGCAGTCTGTCCCTTATTAGAGCTTGAGTGCTGTGCTGGGAGCTCCATTGCTCCCTTCAGAGCTGCTAGGCAGTCACCAACAGGCCTGCTTTACAAGAGCTCCTAAAGGAAGCACTAAACATGGAAAGGAGCAACCAGTACCAGCCACTGCTAAAACATACCAAATTATAAAGACCATAGACCCTGTGAAGAAACTGCATCAACTAATGGGCAGAACAATCAGCTAGCATCAAAATGGCAGTATCAAATGCACACATAACAATATTAACCTTGAATGTAAATGGGCTAAATGCCCCAATCAAGTTGGAAGCAGGACACTACCTGGCTTCAAACTATACTACAAGGCTACAGTAATCAAAACAGCATGATACCAGTACCAAAACAGACATATAGAACAATGGAACAGAATAGAGGCCTTGGAAGTAATGCCACACATCTACAATCATCTGATCTTTGACAAACCTGACAAAAACAAGCAATGGGGCATTATCCCCTGTTTAATAAATGGTGTTGGGAAAACTGGCTAGCCATATGCAGAAAGCTGAAACTGGACCCCTTCCTTACATCTTATACAAAAAATAACTCTAGATGGATTAAAGATTTAAACATAAGACCTAACACCATAAAAACCCTAGAAGAAAACCTAGGCAATATCATTCAGGATATAGGCATTGGCAAGGACTTCATGACTAAAACACCAAAGGCAATGGCAAAAAAGCCAAAACAGACAAATGGGATCTAATTAAAAGTAAGAGTTTCTGCACAGCAAAATAAACTATCATTAGAGTGAACTGGCAACCAACAGAATGGGAAAAAATTTTTGCAATCTACCCATCTGACAAAGGGCTAATATCCAGAATCTACAAAGAATTTAAACAAATTTACAAGAAAAAAAAACAAACAACCTCATCAAAAAGTGGAAAAGTATATAAACAGACACTTTTCAAAAGAAGAAATTTATGCTGCCAATAAACATGAAAAAAAGCTCATCATCGCTGGTCATTAAAGAAATGCAAATTAAAACCACATTGAGATATCATCTCACACCAGTTAAAATGGTGATCATTAAAAAATCTGGAGATAACAGATGCTTGAGAATATGTGGAGAAATAGGAACACTGTTACACTGTTGGCGGGAGTGTAAATTAGTTCAACCATTGTGGAAGACAGTGTGGTGATTCCTCAAGGACCTAGAAATAGAAATTCCATTTGATCCAGCAATCCCATTGCTAGGTATATATCCAAAAGATTTTAAATTGTTCTATTATAAAGATACATGCACATGTATGTTCACTGTGACACTGTTTATAATAGCAAAGACCTGGAACCAACCCAAATGCCCATCAATGATAGACTGGACAAGGAAAATGTGACACATATACATCATGGAATACTATGCAGGCATAAAAAATGATGAGTTCATGTCCTTTGTAGGGACATGGATGAATCTGGATACCATCATTCTCAGCAAACTGACACAAGAACAGAAAATCAAACAGCACATGTTCTCACTCATAGGTGAGTGTTGAACAATGAGAACACAAGGACACAGGGAGGGGAGCATCACACACTGGGGTCTCTTGGGGGGGGCTAAGGGAAGCACAGTTGGAGGTGAGGTGGTTGACGAGGGATAACATGGATAGAAATGCCAGATATAAGTGACAGGAGGATGGAAGCAGCAAACCAGCTTGCCATGTATATACCCATGCAACGATCCTGCATGATCTGCATATGTACCCCAGAACCTAGAGTACAAGTAAACAAAAGAAAGAAAGAGATATCATTTGATCCAGCAATCCCATTACTGAGTATATACCCAAAGGATTATAAATTGTTCCATTACAAAGGCACATGCACAGTTCATTGCAGCACTGTTACAATAGCAAAGACTTGGAACCAACCCAAATATCTATCCATGATAGACTGGATAAGGAAAATGTGGCATGTATACATCATGGAACACTATGCAGCCATAAAAAAGGATGAGCTCATGTCCTTTGCAGGGACATGGATGAAGCTGGAAACCATCATTCTCAGAAAACTGACACAAGAACGGAAAACCAAACACTGCATGTTCTCACTCATAAGTGGGTGTTGAAAAATGAGAACACATGGACACAGGGAGGGGAACATCACACACTAGGGCCTGTTGCGAGGTGGGGGGTTTAGGAGAGGGCTTGCAGGGAGTGGGGAGGGATAACATTAGGAGAAATACATAATGTAGATGACGGGGGGAATGGATGCAGCAATCCACCATGGCATATGTATACCTATGTAACAATCCTGCATGATCTGCACATGTACCCCAGAACTTAAATTATAATTAAAAAAAAATTTTAAGGACAATGGAGAAAAATGGAAGAAAATAAATTATCAAGAAATAATACCAGAAAACTTTCCAGATTAGAAGTTTACAGTATCAAGGCTAAACGTTTCCACTCTTTAGAAGTAACATAAAAGTAATAGATCTTCATCAAGGCAGGTCATCATAAAAATTTAGAATACTGAGGACAAAGATGAGATTATGAAAGCATCCAGAGAGACAATAACATGTTACAAACTAAGAATAACATCTGATGGTATTGAGCTTCTAAATAGCAACACCAAAATCTGGAAAAGAATGTGGCTGGCTACAGTGGCTCATGCTTGTAATCCCAATGTTTTGGGAGTCCAAGGTGAGAAGATAGCTTGAGACCAGGAGTTCATCACCAACCTGAGCCATATAGCAAGACACCATCTCTAAAAAAAAAAACAAAAGCTATAAAAAGTCAGGTCAGTGTAGTGGTAAGCACATACAGTCCTAGCTACTAAGGAGACTGAGACAGAGCCAAGGAATTCAAGGCTTCACTGAGTTTTAATTGCACCACTGCACTTCAGCCTGGGCAACAGAGTGAGACCCTGTCTCTGAAAAAGAAAACCATAATAATAAAGAAGAAAGGAACAATGTCTTCAAAATTCCAAGTAAAAGGTATTTTCAACCTGGAATTTTAAATCCAGCCAAACTGTGGATTACGTGAAGTATAAATATTGGATAAAGATATTTTCAAATAAACATGAATTCCAAATGTTTATCTTCCTTGAACTTTTAGCAGGCTGTAGGAAGATATACAATATCAAAATGAAGAAATAAGAAATAAAAAATAAAAAGGGAGATATAGTCCAAGAAAAAAAAATCCTACACAGGAAAGGCATGGTTATTTCCCAGAATGACAGATAAAGAGAAAATCAGATTTTTTTTTAATTTAAAAATCACAATTTATTAAGCACAAAAATAAAAAATTTAAAGCTTGTATTTATATTACCTCTAGCACTCATTTGAACTCTCACCACAATTAAAAATGAATGCCCACTAAGAAAACAATTATGTTATCCTTAAAAATTTTGGATTGTAATTTCAGGGTACTTTTGGGCTCTGATGTATGGAAAGGACAATTCTAAATTGGCCCCCAAGATCTCCCCATGGTGTACATACCCTCTATAATCCTTTCACCTTGGGTATAGGCAAGACTTGTGAACAAAACGAGATTTCACTCTTGTGATGACAGTACATAGCAAAGATGAATGAATTTTACAAGTGTAAATAAGGTACCTAACTTGGAGTTAATCAATCAGAAGAGACATTTGCCTGGGTGGCTCTAATCTAATCAGGCAGGCCATTTAAAATACAGTCCAGGCACTCCCTTAAAAGAGAGATTCAAAGAAATATAGATTCTCCTGGAGTCCATAAGGAAATAAAAAACCATATTGTGAGCTACCTTTCAAATGAAGCACATAGCAAGGCTGTAAAGTCAGCCTCCAGCACCTGCAAGCAGTCTCCAACCCACAGCCAGAAATAAAACAGGGACTTCAGTCCTACAACTATAAGGAATTGAACTCTGCCGACAACTAATTAACTAAAAAGATTATCCCAATCCTCAAATGAGATTGCAACTCCAACCCATAATCCACTCAGACCCTGAGCAGAGAACTCAGTTAAGCCATATCGATTCCAGACTCACAGAAATGCTGAGGTAACAAATATACATCATTTTATGTATATTTATGTATATTAAGTTTAGGGGGCCCCATAAAATGATGTGTTAATTGAGCCAATAGAAAACTAATTCATCATCTCAGCTGATTGAGTTGGCTTAGCAACCAGAGATTTCACTCCCTTAAGATCTAGGAGTGACAGTATTCGAGACAAATCCTCTTGCTATTACAGCCACCATTTTGAGTCTCCTATAGTTTCTACGCTGTAGGAAATAAAATGTAAAGAATTCGTGTCCTCTATCAGTTTGAGTCACTCAACACATATATTCATATCAGTTGGTTCATTCAATTGGTCTATTGCTTCATTCTATCCTTCCTGGATTCCTTTTCTTTCTTTTTCTTTGAAATGGAGCCTTGCTCTTTTGCCCAGGCTGGAGTGTAGTGGTGCGATCTTGTCTCACTGCAACCTCTGCCTCCCAGTCTCAAGAAATTCTCCTGCCTTAGCCTCCCAAGTAGCTGAATTACAGGTATGTGCCACTATACTCAGCTAATTTTTGTAAGTAGAGGTAGGGTTTCACCATGATGGCTAGACTGGTCTCAAACTCCTGACCTCTAGTGATTGCCCTCCTTGGCCTCTCTCAATTTTCTTATATCAAAGTAATATTGCCTAATTTTATGTAATCACATGTGGCTGAATATTGGATCATGGATGGTTCTTATAGTGTTTACTATTTTGGGTCATTCTGCTAAGAAGAGCGTTAATTTAAAGCTATAAAATAGGAAGAAATAACTAATGATGTCAAACTCAAAGATCATAGTGGATAGGATCCAGAGAAGAGGTGAAAAAAATTAGCATTAAACTGAATGTTGAACATGACTTCTGCCAAGAAGTTAGAGAAGAGAGCAAATAAATAAATTTTGTGAATGACCCACAGCAAAGGTAAGAGGATACTTCCTAAAGGATCTCTAATTTTTCTTTGAAGTTGGAGATTACCCTTTTTGCCCAATATAAGGTGGTTTAATGAAAAGATGGGGATCTTGAAAAAAATTATAAACAGCTTTTTGGGAAAATTATAGAAAACATTAACTGGAGACATATTGAATAAGAGACAGTTAAGAGAGTCTAGTAAAATATTGGGGAATATTATATATTACTGTTTAGCTTCTACGTGAAAAGTATTTATCTTTGCTATATAATGTTTGGCTTGGCCTGGTGACATGCTTTGGACAATGGAATATAGGTAGAAGGGACAGTGTGTCAGTTTTCTTTGTAAGTCTGAAAGTTATGATATATTTCTGTTTCATGTTCCTGGCGTTTCTGACTCCATCATAAGAAGAACTTGCCTCAGGTAGTTCCTGTTCCTTCAGCCTGGGCCTCAGAAGGAAAAACAGAAAATTAACCAAAGCCTAGAGCCAAGTCTGCCAAGCTACAGACCTTTCTAACCTGACCAGCACGAATATCAGCTGTGAACTTGCAGTAACGCCCTAGAAGCCTGTGTGAATTTTTTCTGGCAATGATCTGTAATTCAGTAGAGCACAAGCGGAGAGGTGAATAGTTAAGTTGATCCAGGGACAGAGTTTTTCCAGGGCAAAGCTGAAAGAAAAATGGAAATTGAGGGCCATGGCAAAGAGCCATTGATAATGATGAATGTTTTGTTCTTGGCTGAATAGGAAAGGAAGTGAAAGTAGAAGGGAATTGTAGGTTAACATAGAGCCTCACACCACACTGTTTTCACTGCAGAAGAAATACTCACTCATTGTAAAGCCAACAAGATTAATTTCCAGTTCCTTTCTTCTCACATTCCTTATTTTCTTTTCTGCAACCTCTATTTTCTCAGTTCAAGCATTTATTAGGTGTTTGGCACTGGAGATAGAAAAAAACCAAGTCAATTTCCTTGAGTTTGCGTTTTAGGTTAGGCCAGGTGACAGGTAAAAAAGCAACCATATTCGAATGAATGTGGACTATTGTATTTTTCACTAGATAATCACACAATTTTTATGTCTTCACAAGCCCTTCTGCAATAAGACCCTGCTACATACCCTTAAGGAGTTGAGTCTATGGACCCTCTCCTAGAATCTGGGTGGACTTTTCATCACTCTGACCAGTAGATTATGAGGGAAATGTTTTTATGTCGCTTGGAATGCTCCCCCTCCTGACATTTGCCCTCAGATTGCTTTCTCTTGGAACCTCACCACCATGTTGTGAGAAACTTAAGAAATTACATGTAGAGGGGTTGTGGTCAACCATTGAAGGTAAGTTCAACTTCTGAGTCATTAAAGTCCAAATACCAGTTACATAACTGAAGAAGTCTTCATATGATTCCAGGCCCTTAGACATAGTAGTCTTCTCAGCCTGGCCCCAGGCACTGTGGAATAAATTAAGCCATCTGTCCATGCTCTGACCAAATTTTTGTCCCACAGAATTCATAAGTATAATAAAATGGTGATTGCTTATGCTAATAAGATTAGGGTGGAATATTATTTGCAGGCTGGAATAATGTGATATGTGCTGGCATAAATGTTGGTGCAGAGTGCTCTGACAGAACTGAGAAGGCAGTGGACAGCTCTAAATTAAAAAACGGGTGTGAGAATCCAAGGAGATTTAGAGGGTGAAAGAGAAAACTGGAGATCTCAGAAAACACTGAAACCACTTCAAGGATTTGATAAGTATATTTTATCACCATTCTATTTGTTTCTTGGGGCTGCTGTAATAAGTAACTATAAACGTGTTTGTTTAAAACAGCAGAAGCGCTCATGATTCTGAAGACCAGAACTCTGTTATCAGTATCACTGGACTAAAATCAAGGTGTTGTAGGGCTGCGTTCCTTCTGGAGGCTTGAGGGGTGAATTCTTTCCTTAAATCTTTCATCTTCTGATGACTGCTGGCAATCCTTGGCTTATGGCTGCGTCACTTCAATCTTTAAGGCCAGCATATTGGAATCTCTCTTCACTTTGCCTTCTCCTCTACTGTGTATTGTCAAATCTCTCTCTGCAGCCTCTCTTGCTGTTTTATAAGGATTCACATATTTGCATTTAAAGCCCACTCCGATCTTTCAGGATAATCTTTCTTTCTCAAGATACTTAACTTAATCAAATCTAAAAACACCCTGTTTCCAAGTAAGGTAACATTTATAGCTTTGGAAATTAGAATCTGATATGTTTGAGGGACCATTATTTAATCTACCACAACCACTCTTAGGGTAAAATTTCTTCATTTTGAAGACTACCTCTTAAAGCGTATTGATGTGATTCTATTTTAATCTCGACTTTCTAATGTAAGAGTCAAAGCTCTTTTCTACTTATTAGCCTAAATTAAGATGCATTTATGTTAACGGATATGTGTTTTCCTCAGCTAAAGTTTTATGCACCAATAAGTCAAACTATTACGAAATATGCTCTTTAACCTCAAGCAAATGATGAGCCTGTCAAGACAGTGCATTCTATAAGGTTACCCTGATTGCAATTATTGGAAGAAATATACCAATATTTATTTTTTAAGATTACTCAATATGTCATTCTATATTTGAAAATAGAAATTAGGCTTTCTGTTTTCACAATGGAATAATGCTTCAAACAAACAAACAAATAAAAATTGTCTCAAATGTCTACAAACAGCCTGAACTAAAATCTAGCAAGGTAATATTTTATTTGGATGGTTCTTATGTCCATATTTATACTTGCTTTATTACTATTATTACTGTTATATTAAGTGACAAGAAAGTACTACACTAGGATTTAGGAATATTAAAGGAAAAACCTTAGACAAATTAAATTTAACAGAGTTCAGTTGAGCAAAGAACGATTTGTGAATTGGGCAGCCTCAAACTAGAATAGGTTCAGAGAGATTCTAGCTCTACCTTATGGTTGAAAAAGATTTATGTACAAAAAAAAAGAAAAGTGACAAACAGAAAATGAAAGTGAGGTAGAGAAATAGCTGGACTGATACAGTTCTGTGTTTGCCTTATTTGAACATGGTTTGAAGAGCTGGCCACCTATGACGGGCAGAAATGCCATGATTGGCACACAGGTTATAATCTATTAGCACATCCAGTTAGGTTATGGGTCACTATGTACAAAGAAAGCTTTAGACCTAACTTAAAATATGTAAGAAGGCAGTTGTAGACTAAACTTAATTTAACAATGGTCAACCTCTCAAAATTGTGAGGTTAACAAAAGTTTAGGCATTGACATCACCCTGTCACTATAGTAAATGCACTTATTTAGTCTCACTGGAAAATGGTACAAAAGTGGATTTTATAAGGTAGATAATATTTAGAGTAAATGGTACCTCCTTGTGCTGGAATCCTGTTTATAGAAGAAGAACAAAACTTGGTCTGTTTTAGGACCTATCCACTCCCTTAAAGTTTCAATTTGATTTTATGTTGCATTTAGGATGAGTGACTCCATTCTGGTTTTGTGTGGTCTACTGGGGACAGGCCAAAACAGTGGCCTTTCATGAAGCTTAGACATTTAAAAATTTTCTCCTTTTGGTCAGGTTTCTCATTTAAGCGAGTGTGTGACCAAGCCTTAGGGCTTTAGCACCACTCTCAGTTACCATCTTTTTGGGTTTCTGGTCTTACCACCTCATTGACAGGTTTTGGCGTTTTCATGATCACACATTTCTTTGACTATTTATTGTTTCAGTCAAAGAGAGACCATGTGACATTTTACAGATGGTTCCATACAAACATTTAAAATTTTTGAGAGAATGTGGTGCACCGTGGAGATAACTATTAAAACTATCAGGAGGAGAATACCAAAAGTTTGCAGTATGCTTCTTAGCCAGGGTCCCCATAAGCCAAATCAACTAAAATCAAGTCAAAGAATGAGCTAGATAGTGAGTCTACTGGTTTTAACCAAACAGCCTGTTCATTAATCTCCTCAACTGATTCTCTATAATACATGATGTATTTCTCAGGTGCAACTAGAAGCATCAGCAACTGCATAGATATTTCTCTGTTTAGCCAGTAAGTAATCTAGGGCAATCCTATTATATAGCACAACTTTAGTAAAAGAAATTCCAGTCTGTTGTGTAATCATAGCCTTTGCAGTAGAATCTGCTATAGAGCCTATTATGAGAGATACATTTCTAGTCATTGCTTCATTTACCCCAAACCATGGGTAAAGAGGTCTAATAAATGTTGATGATCCAGAAAAGTGAAGTCCTCTTGGCAATGTTCTCTTTAACCTGTGATATAGATTAAGACGAGTGGGCCAATTTTCTGTGTCTCAGTGTCTAAGAAAGAACAAAGGTTTTACTAAAATTTCTCACCCACATTAGCCCTTTATCTTCCAACTGTCAATATATAAGGTTGTCCATGTATAAGATGGGTTGCAAAATCCTCCACAAATAAATGTACACCCCATGAATACACATGAAATATCCATTTCTTAAGTTCTATTGTTCATACAGACATAAGCAAAGAAAAATTGAGAGAGTAGAGTTTCATGATAGCAGGAAAGTCTTGACTTATGATTATGGGAAAAAGTTATTCATGTATAGGATGTTTCTACTCTGGACTGAAACTTCTCTAGTTAGATTTACCTTGAGGGTCCAATGAATGTTCAAATTCAAAAGTCTGGAGAAATCCTTCTGAGTTGTGAGATTATGAACCCAAGGTCCCAGGTCCCAAAGTTTTGTTGCAGTGTGGATGGCAACAGCAGTCTTTCTCTGACATCATTCTCAAAAGACTGTCTCTGGGTGAGTTCTAGAATGCAAAGGATTTGATTGTCTTCAGTCAGTGGACCATAAAATGCTTTCTTTACCTGGTCAAAATATTCTTTGGCATAATGCATTAAAGCCTTGCAGCATTTAGTCATATTAGAGTTTAGGAGCAGAAAATACATGAGATTTTATTCTTAGGAACATAGGTTCTCCAGTGACTATTTCATAAGGGGTCAGTCAGCTCTGGGAATGGATTTGATTGTCATCAGTCGGTAATAACATTGACCATGGCAATCCAATTAATTCAGTTGCCTTTGTCTAATGTTATTGTATCTATAATACATTATTTGATAATTTTACAACTTGACTAGTGAAATAAATGCCTCTATCATTGGAGATTTTCTTACAAATGTGTCATGCTAAAACACATTTTCCAATAATGTTTTACCTACTGTTATAACATCAGCATTCTTACACAGGAAAGCTTCTGTACAACCAGAAAACATACACTGACAATGACAATTGAACAAAATCCCTCTATAAATGTTTGACTGGCCATCAGGTAGCAGAAATGTACTTGAAGATTTGATTGTTTTCCCAGGATTACAGGTTTGACAAACCAAACATTCAATTTTGATTATTTTATCCCTTCCATGATGATTCATGGAATGTAAAGCTTTAAATAATAAAAGCTTCAAGAACTCAGAAGAACCAGGCAGCAGTCAAGACTCTCCATGAGTCCACTCATAACATTGGATTTATATCCTCCTAAATACCAATTTTGTTTCTCCAATTTAGGTGGATAACACTGTCTATTAGATGGGTTATCATATGTAATTTCACTTGGACCGTGGAGTTTATTCAAATTGCATATCCAAACAGTTTCAGTACTGGCTGATAGCATGAAAATCTGGCAAAGTATTTTCTTAATATTTAATTAACTTTTGCCCTGCTTAGGTTAACATTATAAAAACCAGTCAGTCTCTTCATTAGAGCTCTGGGCATTCTTTCCCAGACCAGTGACATGCTTCTAAAGTTACCAGAAACCTACATTTCAGATTGCTTTTCAGGATTCTGTCTACTCTTTTCATGAATCTCTTTGAAAACACAATACTCTAGAATTTTAATTGCTTGTAAAGTTTTCAGAAACTCCATTAGAATTAAGCAATTAACTGTGGAAATGACTTTAAATGATTATACTTAAAGACACAATCAACAAATAAGTTTGTTTTTTTCTGTGGCCTATAATAATTAAACATAATAACCATAATTATAAGTGATAGCATATACCCAGATGTATCAGAGTTTTAGGAGTCCCATACACTGTTGGAATGTATATTAGTAACATATTCATAAAAATATAACTTGAAGAAGGTTAAATGTTACTTTTTATTTGACAATGCTTCCTGTGTAGTTTAACAACATTACTTAAGCCTGCTTATTATCTCTCATTTGTAGGCTAAAAGAGCCCTCCATAGCATCTCAAAGCTAGAGGTCAATTAAAAGAATTTTGAATTTATAATTTGATTTTGGGGAGCCTGTCAAGTATGTCAGAATGCTGGACTAAGTATGTTTAAAACACTTGACCCAAACAAGATCACACACAGTGTAAAATAATAGTCATTCATTTAGCCAAAATGATAATTAAACATTTTAAAAAGCAAAAGCTTCTATTCTTTAGTGGAGAAGAAACTCAGTTTTCCAAACAGTCCTCAGACCTCAGAAAGACAGCATGATACATAATTTGTCTCTTCTTATTCCCTCTCTTTTTTTGTTTTGTGCAGTTTACTCAAAAGGTAAACCAAAATATTTTACTGTGTCTTATTAATACTGTAAAAATTCTGCTCAAAAGCTAAAACCAAGTATTCCTTTTTATATGTATTAATCAATAAATAGTAAAGCTAATTTTAATAAAATCTTGTAAACAAACCTATTCAATTTCAGTCAGCTTTTGATCATACTAGATTTCCATAAACTATTTATAATGTCTTATAAGTTTTTTATTATTTTTATTTTTTATTTTTCTTAGATACAGGGCCTTGCTCTGTCACCTAAGCTAAAATACATTGGCATGATCATAGCTCACTGCAACCTCAACTCCTGAGCTGAAATGACCCTCCTAAGCTAGCCTCCCAGGTAGCTAGAACTACAGACACATGCCACTATGCCTTGATAATTTCTTTTTCTTTTGTTTTTTTATAGAAGGGTCTCGCTATGTTGTCCAAGTTGGTCTCAAATTCCTGGCTTGTCAAACAGACACAAACACAATATATACATATATATAGATAGATTTTCTATGTATGTCATATAAAAATAAGATGCCAAAGTATGCAAACTTAAACTTGCCTTTAATAATTAATATTCTAGTATTTTAATCTCAAATGACTCAGACATTTTATGATTATCACTTATTTAATTTAACATAAGATGACTTTAAGATTTTAAAATAGTCAAATTTTGAAATATTTTCCCCAGTCATCAGGGATGTCAAGTAGCCACATGGCATTTAGGATGGCTATGAAAGGTAGGGCCTGCATCCTGAATTTACATACCAGGTGTGGAGTTCAAGACAAAAGACAGACCTGTGAAGATGATGTATGCAGAATGGAACCCTCTGCAGAAGAGCCAAAAGGGAAAGCTGAGTCAGGAAGAAGGGCCATATTGGTCTTTATTCTGCCTTGTAGCTGCTGGTTCGGGCATGAAGAATATGTCTTCTGGGGTCTGGATAGGTTACGATGGTGATAGGTCTCACTATCATAAGCTATCCAGACCCCAGAAGCCAGAGTCTCCACACCAAAAGCATAAGCTCACAGTCAATTCAAGAAGTATCAAAAATACTACAGAAACAGAAGTTTTTTGACCTTAAAACATGTAGCAGAGGCAGGATAAACGAGTCTCACAGATAATTTCAGGCAAAATAGTCTGAATTACATTTAACTGACAATTTTGAAGGCATTCCTATTTTTCCAACAACTTAAAAACTAGCTTTATTGATCAACTATTATCACTTAGAGTTAACAATGAAGACTTATGGACATACTGACACAGAAGCAGAACTTATAGCTTCCATAAATAATTTTTATTTTCCAGCTTTTAAAGTGTTTTTTTTTTTTCAAACAAAAATTGACAGATTGGATCTAATTAAAACTGAAGAACTGCTGCTCAGCAAAAGAAACTATCAACAGAGTAAGCAGACAACCCAAAGAATGTGAGAAAATGTTTGCAAACTATGCATCTGGCAACCCATTTTCAGGGGAGAAATTCAAGCCAGCTGCAGAAATTTGCACAAGTAAAAAGGAGCTGAATGGTAATAGCCAAGACATTGACGAAAATATCTCCAGGGCATGCCAGAGAACTTCGTCGCAGCCCCTCCCATAACTGGCCCAGAGGCCTAGGAGGAAGTAATGGTTTTGTGGACCAGGCCCGGGTCCCTGATGCTCTGTGCAGCCTTGGAACTTGGTGACCTGCATCCCAGCTGCTCCAACTCCAGTCATAGCTAAAAGGGATCAAGGTACAGCTTGAGTCATTGCTTCAGAGGATGTAATCCTCAAGCTTTGGTGGCTTCCACGTGGTGTTGGACCTGTGGGTACACAGAAGACAAGAGTTAAGCTTTGGGAACCACCACCTAGATTTCAGAAGATGTATGGAAACACCTGGATATCCAGGCAAAAGTCTGCTGCAGGGGCAGAGCCCTTATGGAGAACCTCTGCTAGGGCAAGGAAGAAAAATGTGGGATCAGAGCCCTCACACAGAGTCCCCACTGGGGCACTGCCTAGTGAAAACATGGCCACCATCTTCCTGACCCCAGAATAAAAGATCCATCAACTGTTTGTACCATGTAACTGGAAATGCCACAGGCACTCAACGTTAGCACATGAAAGCAGCCATGGGGTTGTATCTTGCAAAGCCACAAGGGTGGAGCTGCCCAAGGCTTTGAAGCCCACCCCTTGCATCAGGATGTCCTGGATGTGAGACTTGAAGTCAATGGAGGTCATTTTGGACTTTAAGATTTAATGACTGCCCTGTTGTATTTCAGACTTGCCTGGGGCCTGTATTCCCTTTGTTTCACCCAATTTTTCCTATTTAGAATAAGAACATTTACCCAATGCCTATGTCCTCACTGTATCTTGGAAGTAACTAACTTTTTTTTGATTTTACAGGCTCATAGGCAGAAGGAACTTGTCTCAGATGAGACTTTGGACTTGCATTTTTGAGTTAATGCTGGAATAAGTTAAGACTTTGTGGGACTGTTGGGAGGCATTATTGGTTTTAAAATGTGAAAAGGACATGAGATTTGGGAGTGGTCAGGGGTAGAATGATTTGGTTTGGCTCTGTGTCTCCATCCAAATCTCATCTAGTGTAATCCTCACATGTTGAGGGAGAGCCCCGATGGGAGGCAACTGAATCATGGAGGCAGTTTCCACCATGCTGTTCCCATGACAGGGAATTCTCATGAGAGTTGATAGTTTTAAGTGTGGCCCTTTTTCACTCTCTGTCTCCTGCCATGTAAGACATGCCTTGCTTTCCCTTCACCTTCCACCATAATAGTAAGTTTTCTGAGGCCTCCCCAGCCATTCAGAACTGTAAGTCAATTAAACCTCTTTTGGTTATAAATTACCCTATCTCAGGTAATACCTTTATGGCAGTGTGAAAATGGACTAATTCACTTGGCATCAGTTTGCCTTTAAAAAGAAAAATGACTGTAGATAAAACCAGGTAGAACATTTATATCTCAAAAGAATAGAGATAAGACTTAAGGCCTAAATATTGTACCATCATTTGTTTAAACTAAAGGCAAAAAAAAAAAGTATGTAAAGGCTCAGGTAAAAGGCCCAGTAAAGACAATGTGGCCAGAAACAGTACTATAAACAAAGGTAAGACTTGTTAGTGACCTTGTCCTCCCTCTCAGACACATTTACAAGTGGATGTTGCACTCTTACAAATGACAAAAGCATGTCAAGATAGCCAGATCAATAACAGAAAGGTGTATTTTATTTCCATAGGTGATCTTTTTAACTTAGGTGTTTCTTAGCTAAAATTACTGAGTTCAGGATGAAACCCATTATGGAATAGGCAAAGAAAACATTCTTCATACATGGATTCAGCAAGGATAGAACAGAAACGGAAGTAAGCCTTCTGCATCTGAGGGCCTACCTCTTATAAACATTTTATCCAGGATAGCTTTCTTTCACACTTGAGGCAGGATAGTAACTAAGCTAAAAGGTTAGCAGATTCAAAATGTCTTTTAAGCTTTTTATTTGCTTCTTGTAAAGAGATTTTTAAAAGAGGAAATAGGAAGTTGAAGTAAAAAGTGGATTTCTGCTTTATAATGAAAGTCATGAAGTATGTGTATCACACGAGACTCAGAATGCTAATCAATCACTCAGGAAGCCATTTTAGGTAATGTGGAAACCATCTTAATGTTAGCATTCTCTCCCTACTTGAAATTGCCTTCATAAGTATATCCACTTCATAAAGAAAAAAGCAAGCAATGGTTTTCTGGCCCCTAACCTGTGAAAAATCTCCTAATACTTTAACTTTGATGTGAATAAGGCAAACAGAATCTCCAAAATGGAACTGCCTTGGTAATTACAGGTGGTGGTAGGGAAGATATAAGTATCAAATGCCTGGGAGTGATATTATGTTTTTCATATTTCTAGAATTTCTTGTTATTCTGGTGAGGTTCAATTTTGGCCAAATAAGAATAAATTTTGAAAACCTACTTTTTTAAACCATTTTCTATTTTCTAGTAACATTAGATTTATTTACTCTGAAAGTCTTCTTAACTTAGTTTTGTAGGAAGTAATTTGTGATTCAATGGAAAGCCATGCATTTCTATAACTCTGTCTTCTGCCTTATCAGATTCTGATTCAATGAAAGCTATTTTACAACTTTGTGAGTTGTAGATAACTTACAGCAATGAAAAAATAATTTTCATCTATATACATGCAAATGAATTCCATCCCAAGAGGAACAGCTATCCTCCTTCCTCAGAAAAAAAACAGTTTTGTCTCAATTTGCACATGTAAACCAATATCCCTCATCTACAAAAATTTTATATTTTTATTGGATTTCCCTTTGAACCAGTATATAAAATATCTTCGTTTCCTTCATTATGAGTCAAGAAAAAAATATTTATTTTTACGTTTAATAGGTGTTTTTTTTTTTTAATATGCTCAGGGAAATAGACTTTGGAATGGTGAAGGCATCAGTGACCTTGCTCTCTCTCCAAAACAATGAAAATAGGGACAAAACAACTAAAAGTAACTTTTTTATAACCCTGACAATTAACCAAAGAGTTAGCTGAAAACCACTAATTACTGAATCTGGAGGACAAAATGAACTATCGGGCAATTTGACTTATTATTCCCACTCCTCTTTATTCCTTACTCAGTAGTATGGCAACCAAAAGTTGACAACATTGCTGAAAATAAAGAAACTGAACCGCTTTTTCAATGTTGTATTAAAATTTCCATCCCCAGAAAACAGTAAAAATATTCTATCTAAAATTGAAGCACTCTGAAAAAACTCTATTCTCAGCATGTGTTGACTATTTGATTTGACTCAGAGCTTAATTTAGAAGAGCGAATAAAATGGCCTACCCCTAGGTCATTACCCGAACAATAACAAGCTTCTGGCAGTAGCTGTTTAAGATTGTAATTTTAATTATGACAAACAATGGTATAGCCAGGAATTTAAAAGGAAATGCTAGAGAACTAGATGGCCATAGAGGAGTCTGAAAACCTCTGACATATTCCTCTGACAAAAGCCCTTTTAGGCACTGGCTGTGTGCATGCCCAGGAAACGTGGAAAAGGATAAGGTGGCAGTCACCCACCTGCAGTTGTCCTTGAGGTTCTACACAAGCAGGAATCGAAAGTGAAGTCTGTCTCGTAAATTGCATGAAGTATGAAAGGGCTCCTTCTCACACAGATCTCTATGCAAAGGCAAGAGACATGCATGCAAAGTATTAAAGGTAAACTTTTGAACATTCAGAAAATTTACTAACCAATAAATTATCCTGATTCAGGTGTGACCCCTAAAAAGCAAGACTTAAAAACAATAATTTGTTTTTAGGTAGCAGAGAACTTAGTGGCCATTTACTAGAAGAAATATGCAACTATCGAATTAGTCCAGAAAAGTCACTAAACAAATAAGCAACAAAAAACTGATACCAGATTTTATAAATTGTTCCATTTTCAACAAACAAATTAGAAGACATACAAAAAAAATAAAATAAAATGAATATGAAAGTATGTCACATTAAAAGGGGGAAAAGCAGTCAACATAAAATGTCCCTGATAGGGTCCAGACTTTTGACAGAGACTTTTAATAAGCTATTACAAAATGTTTAAGAACTAGAGGAAAACATACTCACTTAGGCAACACATACACTAAAATTAGAATAACAGGAAACCATGTCTAAAGAATTAAAGAAATATATGACAACATTGTCTTAACAAGTAGATGGTATCAGCTAGAATAGAGCTGAGTATTATTAAAAGTAACCAAATACGAATTCTAGATGTGAAAAATCTGGAGTCAAAAAATTAGGGAGTTGAAAACTCTGTAATTGAAATACAAATTCTAGAGTTGGAACTAAAATGACAAATCCTCTACAAAGACTCAACAGATTTGCACTGGCAGAAAAAAAAATCAACACATTTTAAGGTAAGCTACTAATACAGATTATCCAGCCTAAGGAGAAGAAAGAAAAGACTGATAAAAAATAAAACCTAAAAGAATTGTGGGACACAATATTCCAATATATGTGTAATCAGAATCCCAGAAAAAGAAGAGAGAGAAAAGGATAGAAATATATTTGAAAAAATAATAGCCATAAATTTCCAAAATTTGATAAAAGATACAAATCTACCTATCCAGGAAGCTCAGTGAACCCAAGTACAATAAACTTAGAGACCTATACCTCCACATAAAACTGACAAAAGTCAAAGGCAAAAAGAAAGCCTTGAAAGTAGCAAGGGAAAAAATGAATAATTTCTCATCAGACGGAAGAATTGATAAAAATTATTTTTAAAAAACTAACATAATATGTCTATATGATGTCTGAGAGAGATATACTTAGACATCATAAATGTCAGGCCTCCATGTGCAAGCCCAGACCCAGAAAGTCTGAAGTCCTGCCTGCCTTGGCTGATCACCCCCCACCCTCTGCCTGCATTCGCCATTATCTCTGATCACACAGCTACCCCTAGACATTAAGCTTCTCTTCCCACCCTGCCATCTTAACTGTTCTTACAATAATGTAAATACTCCTCACCCCACCCTGCCATCTTAACTGTTCTTGCTCTGTGAATATCCCTCCACCCCACCTTACCATCCTAACTACTCTTATGCCTTCTCCCACCCACCACTATAACTGAACTTATGGTAATGTATACTCCTTGCCCCTACTCCCACCACCATAACTGATCTTACTCTGTAACTTTCCACTGCCCACCCCAAACCTATAAAACCAACTCCTATCCCACCGCCTTTCCCTGATGCCCTTTTCAGCCTCAGCCCACCTGCACCCAGGTGAATAAACAGCCATTTTGTTTGCACAAAATCTGTTTGGAAGATCTCTTTATTAAATGTGTTTAACATTCGGTACTATTGTATGTGAATAACAATAAAGCTACAAATAGTTTGAAAATAAAAGATGTAACTATCGACCCTGGAAGACAGTGAGGTAGTATCTTCCAAGTGTTGAAAGAAAAAGACTGTCAACCAAATTTTTTGCAGTCAGCTAAACTCTCACAAATGAATAAATTAAGTCCTTTTCAGATAAAGAGAATTTTAGAGAAAGCACTGCTAGCATTCTTACTCTGCAAGTAATACTATGTAAGTCCTTAAATCTAAAATAAAAGACACTGCATGGTGAGTAAATCCACCTAAAGGAACAGAACACTAATAAAAGTAATTGTCAGTTTTATGAAAGACAATATAATTTTGTTGCTGTTTGCAACTATTTTCTTCTCCTGTTTGAAGAGATAAGTGCCTGAACAATATTATGAAACCATATTAATAGGCTTACTAACTTAAGAGATGCCGTTGGTATGGCAAAAACACTACAGAGAAAACAAGGGTAAATGGAACTACAATGTTTATTTTTTACTGAAATAAATGAGTATTAGTCAAAACTAGATTAAGTTCATATGCTAATTGTAATTCACAAGCAACCACTAAAAAGGTCATTTAAAACAAATATAATAAAAGAAATGACTGGGGAATTACAGAGGTTCACTAAGAAATATGTTTGGCACACAAGAAGGCAGGAATTGAACAATTGTTGAACAGAAAAGTTGTAAGATATGTAGAAAACAAACAGTACAATGGCAGACTTAAATTCTACCTTATCAGTAATTATGTTAGGTGTGAGTGGATTAAACTTCCCTCTCAAAAAGCAAAGAGTGAAAGAATGGATACATATTTAAAAATATATATATAATATGGCTATATGATGCCTGAAAGAGATATATTTTTGATCAAAAGATACAAATAGATTGAAAATAAAGGCTGTAAAAGAAATACCATTTAGGGAATAACCAAATGACAGCTGGAGTGGCTATACAATATCAGAAGCAAAAATCCAAACCAAAACAAAACAAAAACAGACTTTAAAATAAAAATATTTATTAGAAATATTGAGGGCTTTTTTATAATAAATAAGATCAATCCTGAAGAATACAATTATGAAAATGTATGTATATATCAACATTGCATCAAAATACATAAAGCAAAATTAACTAAATTAAAGGGAGAAATAGACAATTCAAACTAATGGTTGGAGGATTCATCACTTTACTTTCAAGAAACCATAGATTTAATAGCCAAAATATCAGGAAAAATGAAAAACAAATAAAAAAGAGTTGAACAGCACTTAAGCCAACTAGATATAACAAAACCTATTGAGTCCCCAATCCAACAACAGTAGAATACACATTATTCTCCAGAGTATATGGAACATTCTCCAGGATGAACAATATGGTAAGGCATAAAACATAGTTCAACAATTTTTTTTAATTTAAATAACCAAAAGTATGTTCTTTAACCATAATAAAATTTAGTTACAAAACAACTACAGAATAAAATTTGGGAAACATACAAATATTTAAATTTAAAATACACACTCCTATATAACCAATAGGTCAAATATAGTTAATAAGCAAAATTAGAAAAGACTTTGAGGTGAGTGAAAAGAAAACACAACATACCGAAATTTAGGAAATGCTACTAATGCATTGCTTTCAGGAAATTCATAGCTATAAATGCTTACATCAAAAACAAGAGTGATCTCAAATAAATAACCTAATTTTCACCTTAAGAAACTAGAAAAAGCAGAAAAAAACTAAACTCAAATCAAGCAAAAAATGGAAAATAATAAAATTTAGAGCAGAAATAAATTAAATGGAGAATAGAAAATCAATACAGAAAATTGGAAAGGCAAAATGTTGGTTTCTTGAAAAAATAAATAAAATTGATAAATCTTTGTCTAGATTGACCACGAGAAAACATAAAAACACTCAAATTACTAAACCACAAATAAAAGAAGAGATATCCACTATCGAATTTAAAGAAATGAATTATGAAGTTACATTGCCTAGGTCAAATGAACAAATGCCTAGAAATACCCAAACAAACACTGATTTAAGAAGATAAAGAATTCTAACTAGACCTATAATAAGTAAAGAGATTTCATTATTACTCAGAAAACTTGGCCAGACATGGTGGCTCATGGATGTAATCTCAGCACTTTGGGAGACCAAGCCAAGTGGATCACCTGAGATCAAGAGTTCAAGACCACCCTGGTCAACATGGTGAAACCCCATCTCTACTAAAAATCCAAAAAATTAGCCAGGCATGGTGGCAGGAGCCTGTAATCACAGCTACTTGGGAGTCTGAGGCAGGAGAATCACTTGAACCCAGGAAGCAGAGGTTGCAGTGAGCCAAGGTCACACCATTGCACTCCAGCCTAGGCAACAAGAGAAAAACTCCATACAAACAAACAAACAAACAAAAACTTTTTATAAATTAACATCCAGGACCAGATGGTTTCTCAGGCAAATTCAACTAAACAGTTAAAGAACTGATATCAATTTTTCAAAATCTTTTTCAAAAAACAGAAGAGGAGCAAAAGAATCCCAGTTATTTATATGATCCCTGTATTACCGTGATACAAAAATCAGGCAAAGATATTATAAGAAAAAAATTACAGACATATATTCTTTATGAATATGGGTGCAAAAATCCTCAACAAAATATTAGCAAATCAGATCCAAATAATTATTTTAAAATATTATATTCCATGATCAAAAGGGATTTATCTTAGGAATGCAAGATTGGTTCACTAGAGGCAGCAAAAGCATCTAACAAAATCCAACACTCTTGTTTTGCTAAAAACATTGTTAAAACTACAAATACAGAGAGATTCCTCAACCTGATTAAAAAAACACACACATAGCTAATTTACGTAATAGAAAATCACCAAATCATTTCCCTCTAAGATCAATAACAAGAATCAAGACAAGTATGTCCACTCTTACTATTTCTGTTCATTGTAATGAAATTTCTGGCGAGAGTAATTAGGTAAAAAAAAGAAATAAAGACTTTAAGATTGAAAATAAAGAAGTAAAACTATTTTCATTTCTAGGTAATATGATTTCTAGGTAATATTTCTAGGCAATATGATCTTGTATATAAAAAGTCCACTATAAAAACAATTAGAACAAATAAACAAGTTCAACATTGTTACTGAATACGAGTTCAACATACAAAACTCAATTGTATTTCTGTATACTAGCCATGAATATTCCAAAAATGAAATTAAGAACACAATCTGACTTATAGTAACAGCTAATAATTATATAAAATACCTAGGAATAAATGTTTACGGGCCACACTTGCACACTGAAAAATGTAAAAATATTTTAAAATAATTTAAAGAAGATATTAAAAAATGAAATGATATTCCACAATCATGAGAAAACTTAACATTGCTAAATTACCCAAAGTGACCTACAAATTCAATGCAATCATTATCAGAATTTCAGCTCATTTTCTTGCAGAAATTGTTAAGATGAACCTAAAATTCATAAAAAATTCAAGAGGCTCAGAATAGCCAAACAATCTTGGAGAAAAAAGGACAAAGTTGGGGGAATACTGAGAACCAGCTCAGCCGTAGAGATCCCCACCCAGGTGGTGCTGAAGGAATTGAGAAGCAGACACCCAGATAGAACAATAAAGTAGGTCTATCCAAGGGACCAACTGCCTTCTGAGCTGAGAGCTTCAGGGGCTGACAGCATTCCAGACTGAGGGCCTCCAGCAGACTCTGACTCACACATTCTTTCTCTCTGAACAGGTAATGATTATTAACAAAAACAGATGTTTGGTATTTTTTCATAACAAAAAAATATACCAGATAGGCAGCTGGTGCCCGCTTATCACTGATCACAGACAAACTAAAAAGTATTCTCCACAAGGCAGCCACGGGGGCAGGGTCAGATGTCCCGCATTTAAAGAATTGTTTTAACCAGTGTATGATATTTATATATTGTCCTGCCACTTTAGAATGACCCAAGTAGTTTTCTTCTTGGTGGCGGGAGCAGCTAGGTTTTCCTCGCCACTGTTCTTTCTAGCAAACAATGTATTTTATCATACACTCAGCATTTTTCAGCAATCATACACTCAGCATTTTTCAACAGTGGACTCACACTTCTCATTTTCAAAACTTACTATAAATCTACAGTAATTAAGATAACATGCTACTGACATAAGATTATATTTATGTGTGTATATATATATATATGAAAGGAATTGAGTTGATAGTCCAAAAAAAAAAATGTCCTTACACTTGTGGCCAACTGATCTGCAGCCAGGTGCCAAGACAATTCAAAATGCAAAGGATAGTCTTTTTAACCAGTGATGTTGAGAAAACTGGATATCTATATGCAAAACAATGAAACTGGACCTTTATCTTATACCATATACAAAAATTAACTCAAATATATCACAAACTTAAATAGAAGAGCTAATGCTACCAAACTAAAAGAAAATGCAGGAGTAAATCTTTGTGACCTTATATGAGGCAGTGGTTTCTTAGATATGATATGAAAAGCACAAGCAACTAGATAGGTAGGTAGGTAGGTAGATAGATAGATAGATAGATAGATAGATAGATAGATAGATAGATAATAGGATAGATAGATAGGATAGATAGATAGGTAGATAGATAGATAGATAGATAGATAGATAGATAGATAGATAGATAGATAGATAGATAGATAGATAGATGATAGATAGATAAAAATTAGCCTTCAACAAATTTAAAAAGGACACCATCTAGAACATGAGAAAACAAACACAATGAGATAAATTATCTGTAAAGCATATATGACATAGGATTTGTATGCAGAATTTATAAATAACTCTAAACAACTCAACAATAAAAAGATAACCCATTTTTTAAATAAGTAAAGGATTTGAATATACACTTCTTCAGATAAGATATATAAATGACCAACAGTCACATGAAGAGATTCTCTATATCATTAGTTACTAGGAAATGCAAATAAAACCACAATGAGATACAATTTCACAAACACTAACATAACTAAAAAGACAAGCAATAAAAAAGGTCAAAGACGATGAGGAGAAATTGAAACCCTCACAAATTGCTTGTGAAGGTATAAAATAGTGCAGCATTTTGGAAAACAGTTTGGTAATTTCTCAAAATGTTATGCATAAAGTTATCTTAAGACATGTCAATGCCAGTCCCAGATATATACAAAAGAAATGCAAATGTATCTCCCCACAAAAACTCATATGTGAATGCTTATAGCAGCATTATTTATAACAGCCAAAAAGTGGAAACGAATGTCTATCAACTAATCAGTATCTATATCTATACAATCTAAAGTCATTTAGCAATAAAAAAGAATGAAACACTGATACATGCTACTACGTGAGAACCTTGAATGCATTATGTTAAGTGAAAGAAACCGGTCACAGGAGACAATATATTGTCTAATTCCATTTATTTGAAAAGTCATGAACAGGCAAATCCATGGAAACAGAAAATAGAATAGTGGTTGCCTGGGGCTGCAGTGGTGAGCTGGAGAACGGTAATGGGGAATAACTGCTAATGGGTATGGGTTGGGGTTTCTTTTTATGGGTTTTGAATATGTTCTAAAATTAGATTGTGGTGATGGTTGCACAACTCTGAACATACTAAAAAACTACTCAGTGGTAAGACAAACAAACAAGCCTTGTTTGTAGTAAATAATGACAGAAGCAATGACAGAAGCTTGCAGAACCTCAGCCCAATACCACAACATTTTAAGCATTCTGAGAAATGAAAGGAACTGGATTTTAGGGCTTGAAGTCTGAATTCATGTAATACAACTCCAAACCCCACAAGGATGTCTAATAAATCTAAGCTGATGATTTCAAATTCCTTGATCTGGAAAGGTCCTCCTGAGATTCTGTCATCCATCCCTCAAGTTCAGATAAATGGACTATTTTCAGTACTGCATTTAAACTCATACAATAAATAGTTTAATATACTCTTTTCGTTAAAGTTACCTGATCTGGGTGGGATGCTGAGTGTCAGGGGCAAGAGTTTCTTCTCTAAACCTTTATAATCATGACATTCAATAGGCAGTTCTTGGTTAGAGATGGCAGTAGGGCAACAGAGGAGATAGTGCACCTACATACACAGAGGAGAACTGTCAGGGAGAGCAAAGGGTCCCAGAAGGAATGGGAGAGAGAGGACTAGCCAACAGCAGGCAGAAAGAGGACTGATGCAAGAGACAAAGAGGATAAAATAGTTACAGAAGAAAAGATGAGTCAGGAAAACTTTGATAAGACTGGAAGTTTAGAGATGAGAGGAAAAGCTAGGAAAATAAATATTTCAGAGGAAATAAAGAGAACAAAGAGTTTTTTGCTTTTTTTTTTTTTTTTAATCATTCCTATTTGTTTGTCTCCTGAATGTTGACAAATATAAAGCAAAGTAAATCATTTTGGACCCACTACTCACCCTTGGTCCCACAAGCAGAAGAGGTGTACTGTGGCATGAATGTTTGTTTCCCTGAAATTTATATGCTGAAGTTCTAACGTGATAACATTAGGAAGTGGGACCTTTTAGAAGTAAGTTTTCATGAGGGTGGAACCCCTTTGATGGGATTAATGTTCACATTAATAAAGTTATCTTAAGACATATCAATGCCAGTCCCAGATATATCCAAAAGAAATGCAAATGTATCTCCCCACAAAAACTCATATGTGAATGCTTACAGCAGCATTATTTATAACACCCAAAAAGTGGAAACGAATGTCTATCAACTAATCAGTATCTATATCTATACAATCTAAAGTCATTTAGCAATAAAAAAGAATGAAACACTGATACATGCTACTACATGAGAACCTTGAATGCATTATGTTAAGTGAAAGAAACCGGTCACAGGAGACCCCTCCCTCTGCTCTCTGCCACGTGGTCATTGCCATCTGCAAACCAGAAAGAGGACCAATACCAGACACTGGATCTTCAGACAGCTTCATTGCGGACTTTCCAGACTCCAGGACTGTGAGAAATAAATAAATGTTGCTTAAGCCACCTAGGGTATAGCTATAGGTGACATATCTATGTCCATGATAAAGGTTTATAGCATCCCCAGACTAGACTAAGATGGTGTACTTTAAAATGCAATATTCAAAATGATAAAAACATACAGAAGAATTGGGTTAGTGATAGAGATGTCTAGTCCTTTGCATTACAGCAATTCTGGAAGAGCAAAGAAAAATTGCTTGCTATTTTCTCATAAATTAGCTAGGAAATAAACTATTTTCTTTTATACAATTTACAATTAATATTAATAGTAAAAATAAAGACAACATAAAACAAAATTGCACATAGTAAACTTTGTTATTGACTAAAAATAGAAGCTAAACTTTTTAACAAAGTATCTATCTGCAACATTAGATTTAGAATAGATATAATGTTGTACAATAAAATTTCCAGTTGTAAATGCTATAAATTTATTAATTTACATTTTAAAACTTGATTAGCAATATGTCACCTTCACTGAAAATTTTACATGGCAAATTATTCTGATGAGAATAATTTCAACAAAATAAAAATAAATATTTTAAAAATTGGGTATGGTTTAAGTATGCTAGATATAAAGTTGGTTAAGGAATTAAACTGGCTTAATAAGAAAAAAAAAAAAAACTTCTCAGTACAAATTTCTTTTATCCACATACATTTTTCTCCGTGTGCTCTGGAGACATTTCTGAATCTATGTATGCTGACACATAATGAGCCCCTGTGTCTATTTCTGAAGAAGCTTTATTTAGTTGCCCTTCTGATAAACACTGTAAGTTCAAAAGAATAAGCATCACATATTCCCTGGGCTTGGCATGAGGAGGTAGCAGATGATCTAATAGGTTTTGTTGCTTCTAATTTCTGTGACTAATATAGAGGTTCTGTTTTGAAAGCACCCGGATCTGGCTTCATTCTGGCTTAGATATTTGGAACAAAATGTACTCTTTCCCAAGAGCCACTTTCTTAGAACTACCCTAAACATAATTTTTAAACACAAAAGTACATCAGGAATAGTTCAGAGTGACCCTGAAGCTTGCCAAAGGCCTAAAGAAAATCGAAGCGGTTTAATTAAATTCAGACAGTGGGGCTAAGAGAAGTCCTTAAATAGTAAGATGAGCGACTCTTTCTGTTCCCTGTCCTGGGATTTCTCTATGGAAGGACCACCTCTAGAAAAAGACTCAGGTCTTTTGCCCATTCCCCTCCCTCAAACCTCTTTATGAGATAGGTGATTTGAAAGAAGGAACCCTTCTTAGCCCCTTTGAACTCTCTTTGGGAACTAGTCTGCCTTCAAGGAAGATGCTATTGGTGCTTCCTGTTGCTATAAAATGGACAGGGGTACACTCTCCTCCTGTGTCACTTTTTCCATTTCAGGGACACTATGACTTTTCTCTGCCTCTGCCTGGTGAACAGATGGATAAATCTGTTTCATCCCGGGGGTATAGAACCATTAAGCTCATTTTTCTACATGCACAAGCCATGTTCCCCGACAGACAAAGGTCATATTTTGATGATCATCCTGACTCTTATTTCTCAGTGATTCCAAACTGAAGCAGGGAAAAGAGGGAGGTGAATTATTTACTTATTTACTGCTTCAGTTGCAGCATAAACCCCAATTTGCCATTGTCTCCTTTTTCAGCTATTTTCTTTCATGGAAAATGAAGCCTGTGGGATTTTGTTTATAGTGTGTGTGTGTGTGTGTGTGTGTGTGTGTGTGTGTGTTTTATTTGTTTTTCTCTATTTTTAGGCAAAGAAAATAAAAGTAAGAATTTGGGATGCAGATAGCATTTTGGAGATCTTGTAGAATTTAAAAGCCATAAGGCTTATTTAAATTTAGAAGACATACAATTCTAAGAAAAAAATAGATAGAAACAATAAAAAGAAGCTGAGTGAAGTAGGACAGAGAGATGTGTTTATCAGGAACAGACTCATTTTGTGTAGAAAGGACGTTTGAAACAAATATGACATGTTTTAACAGGTAGCCTGGGGGGTGTAAAATATACAACACTCTCTTGAATAAATTTCCTCTTAAAGTCTCAGAGCATACTCATTTTTTATGAAATTGATCTTAGATTTGGAACATTGGTCCTGAATCTCACGAAGTTCACCTTTTAAGTAAAATGGGCGTTGTAGGTAATATTATAACTTTGCAAACAGATTGGTAGTGTTTTCTGTATTCCTAGATCCTGTTGGATTTATTCAATAATGCAATGGAAAATACACTATAAGGAAAGTATATGTACTTTTCTATGTATGCTACTATTTGCCATTAACGTCAATAAGCACTAAAAAAAAAATTACTGCAATTAAATGTAGAAAAGAATTAAAAGAACTTGACAAACAAAAGTCTCTCTGAAATATGAAAATGAAGAGTGCTTTTCTGGCCACACTGAGTGGCCTTCAGGGAGATGATAATGTCGGTGAAGTTTACCTTTCAGGTTTCTCTTTCTCCGAGTTCTCCTCCTTAGGCATTTTCTAATCTCCTGCTGCCCTTTTAGGCTTTTAACTTGACCTATTTTGACTGAGGCAAGAGGGAGAAAGCATCCCTACCTGTCCGCCCCCCCCCGGCCACCCCATCAAACATTCAAGTCCATTTGACTTACTTTTACATATCCATCAAGAATGAGCTGAAATGCTCTCTTCTCTGAGTTAGAACATTTTTCTTCTCTGGAATGTCCTTCTTTCTGCTTTTACAATTGCCTGTGTCTACATAAACAAAAAAGACTAGAAGAGATGTGTTAGCCCAAAAGATAAATCGCAGGTGTAGGAAAAGTCAGAGATGATAGTCCCTTGTCATAACCCCACAATCACCACAGACACATTGCACGCTCTGCCTTCCCCTGCTGTTAGCCTTGCTCTATTACTCCAGTTCACGCTGATAGAAACAGAGGTAGGAGCCCTGGACATGAGTATTCCTCCCCATAAGAGGAACATGCCTTCACAGAAAATTCATCAATTGTTTTAACCTGTATCTGATGCAAAGTTTCACTGGCGTTACTAACGGGTGGAGAACCAATTAACTGATTTGAATTTTATCATCATCATTGTCATTGTCAACAGACACTTAATGGGTATCCCTAGAGTGCTGCACATTGCACTAGATACTGAGAGCTCATCTTCTTTCCCCTGGAGGATATTTTAATGAACAATGAAATAGCAAACATCTAGACATGAAAGTGGAAAGGCAAGAAAAATCAAAGGAATTAATAATTTGTTCTTAAGTAAAAAGTTGCCTATACTTTTCCCATGGCTTCCTAATATCAATAATCACAAGTCCTTTGAATATATTAAGAGATCTGTTTATACACACACACTGCAGAGAGAAAGAGCAAGAGAGAGAGTGGTGATGACAGATGATAGACATAAACATCATGCAAATGTATATAAAGATCTATAGAGTGGACAAAGATATACATGGCACATCTATATTCCTAGATCTTTATTCAGATCTATACACAAAGACACAAATATAAAACAAATGTTATTAGCAGCTCTTAACACATTTAAGATAAGTAAATAATAGCTTTTATTTCACTGATTGAAATCAATTGGGCGACATTAAAGTCTTTCTTAAAACATCATTTGAAATTCCACATTCAAATGTGGGTTTAATGGTTATAGAGTTGTAGCAGTCTTAAATAACATGCAGACAAGAGCAATAACCTTCACTCGGGAACTAAATGATGAAATTTCAAGGCTAACTACAAGTAACAAAGGAAACATGCAAGCTTAGGCCTAATTTAATTTATAGGCCCTAAAGAAGAATAGGATTAGTTAATCTAGTACAAATGAGCTCTGCAAAAAGTCTTTATCTGTAGCCCACATAATGAGAGGTGAGTAAGCCCAGAACATGTGGAGATCTGAATCACTCATCAATAAAAGAGTTTTCCCAAGCAGTATGTTAATGTTGAACACATTTTAAACAAAATTAAACATTGATGCAGACTGCATTCCTGAGATGCAACCCAATGTTACCTGGGCAAGATAATGGATAACTAAAAGGAGCTTCATACTTGATGTGTGATATATTTGTCTATCCATTTAAGTGGCATACTGTTTTGTTTAAGGTTGATTTAAGGACTCTTCAAAGTAAAAAAGCACATCTGTTGATAAAAGAGAATGAATGTCACTCAATTTTGTGTAGACATTTTTGAGAGATTGCATTTAACACACATAATGTTTAAACGTACTGGAAGTCTGAGCCTTTCACCTCTACTGAGCAATAGGCATTTGAAAACTTAGTCTCTCTGGCAACCATCCATTGTCTGCTTATGTTAATGAAGGCAGAACCAAGCACATGAAAATAGAGCAGAGGCCGGGCATGGTAGCTCACACCTGTAATCCCAGCATTTTGGGAGGCTGAAGCAGGTAGATCATGAGGTCACGAGAATAAGACCATCCTGGCCAACATGATGAAACCTTGACTCTACTAAAAATACAAAAATTATCCAGGCATGGTGGTGCGTGCCTGTAATTCCAGCTACTCAGGATGGTGAGGCAGGAGAGTCGCTTCAACCCGGGAGGCAGAAGTTGTAGCGAGCTGGGATTACACCACTGCACTCCAGCCTGGCACTAGAGTGAGACTCTGTCAAAAAAAAAAAAAAGAAAGAAAGAAAGAAAGAAAGAAAGAATGAAAGAGAGAGAGAGAAAGAAAGAAAGAGAGAGAGAGAAAGAAAGAAAGAAAGAAAGAAAGAAAAAAGAAAGAAAGAAAGAAAGAAAGAAAGAAAGAAAGAAAGAAAGAAAGAAAGAAAGAGGAAAGAAAGAAAGAAAGAGAAAGAAAGAGAGGGAGAGAGAGGGAAAGGGAAAGAAAGAAAGAAAGAGAAAAGAAGAAAAGAAAAAAAAAACGAGAGAGCAGACTGTATCTAGCTGCTACCCTACTAACAACAGGTGCCTCTCTTTGAGTCATTGCTTCCAGCCTACTTTCCTTTAAAGTCTGATTCAGACTGGAAGGCCTCTGGTAATCAGATCACTTTCTGAATTGTCTGCTCATGCTAATGAAGGCAGAACCAAGCATATGAAAATAGAGCAGAGGCTGGGCACAGTAGCTAACACCTGTAATGCCAGCACTTTGGGAGGCTAAGGCAGGTAGATCATGAGGTCATGAGAATAATCCCAGTCTTTTCTTCTGGCTTTATGGCTTCATGTTTCCCAGCTTACAACTAAGACTCCTGGTTCTTACTGCCTACTTTGTGATAGGATTAAATGAGATTTTGAACATAGGAAGTACTCAGGAAGTAATAGCTGATGCTGGTGGTGTTGCCTCTCCTCCAAAACTTAAGCTAAGACTACTGTTCTAAACCAAGTGGCCTTGGGGAAAGATCAAGATAGAAGAGACTGAAAGAGCTAACTGGCCTGTAACACAAACCCTAAAGACTTAATCAGTGGGGAAAATAAAGGGCTGATTTACAGGCAAGCGGAGGTAGGGTCACTGCCAGAAACATCATGCAGAAGTAAATTAAAAGTTTATGGAAGCCATCTTCAAGAAAGGCAAGATCAGAGGTAGTACTTATGGTCAGAATTGATGTAAGTTGTCTCAAATCAATCTCTATTCCATATGTTCCTCTGTTATGTATTTATTATGCACTGACTCATACTACAGAATTTTTTTTTTTTATTTTGAGACAGAGTTTCACTCTTATTACCTGAGCTAGAGCACAATGGTGCTATCTTGGCTCACTGAAACCTCCATCTCCCAGGTTCAAGCAATTCTCCTGACTCAGCCTCCCGAGTAGCTGGGATTACAGGCACCCACCACCATGCCTGGGTAATTTTTTTTTATCATTTTTAGTAGAAACAGGTCAGGCTAGTCTTGAACCCCTGACCTCAGGTGATCTACGTGTCTCCGTCTCCCAACATGCTGGGATTTACAGGCGTGAGCCACTGTGCCCAGCCTAGTGCAGGATTTTGCTTGAATTATCAGAACTTCTTGTACCCAATCATTGTATCAGTCACATTTTCCTGTGTAACAAACTACCCCAAAATTTAGTGATTTCGATGATTTATTTAGCTCCTAAATCTACTGATTGACAATCTGCTCTGGTCGGATCTGGGCTTGGCTGATCTTGACTGGATTTGCTCAGACATCTGTGATCGCTTGGCTAGTTTGCTGAGGCTGGCTGGTTTATGATGACCATTTTTGAGACAGCTCAGATGACTGGAGCTTTCCTTCCCATCACTTTTCATTTTCCATCAGTCTACCTTCAGTTTTTATCACATGGTGGTGGCAGAGTCCCAATAGCAGTAAGTGCAGATCAAGGCTTGGAACATACACAGCATCTCTTCTAGCATATGTTACTGGCCAGCTCAAATTCAAGGGGAAAAAATACACATTTTACTTCTTTGTTAGGGGATCTACCAGGTCACATTGCAAAGAGGCATGGAGTCAGAGAAGGGATATATTTGGAGACATTTTTGCCATCTATTACAGACAGTAAGTGAATCCACTTAAAAGACGTCAAAGGCTGGTTTTCCATGCTGGAGAAAGCTATAGTAATGAGTGCTGAAGAAAAAGAGCAATCAACACACATAGCATCTTCACAGATAGATATCAGACATCCCATAGCTATGACTACATCCTCAAATTGTATTCTACTACAATAACATTGCATATACAAAGAAGTATTTATATCAACATACCTTAAAGACCCATTAGAGTCAAACGCCCCTGAATATTTCACAGTAGTTCTTTTCTGTAACTTAGAGTAGGATTGGAAAGAGTAAAGAATGAAAAATTTGCCTCTTTGGGTGGAGATGTGTTAGGGAAGAAAAGGGATAGCACCCAGAAAAGCCTGGTTATAAACCTGAGTGACAGTATAAACCACAGTTGTCCTTTTCCAATGGAGAATTCAGAGCTGGCCAAGAAGAGCAACTAGAATGGTAAGAGCAAGAAAACAGACAATCAGAAAAAGGAAGGGAAAGGGTATCTGTCATGTGGCTTCGTATATTGTTACAGAAATAGTAAAATATTTTTCATGGACATCTACGCTTAAATGCCAATAATTTATCATGCATTTTAAAATAACTAAAGAAGTATAATTGGAATGTTTGTAACACAAAGAAACAGTAACTACTTGAGGTGAGAGATATTCCATTTACCTTGCTGTGATAATTATACTTTGTATACTTGGATCAAAATATCTCATGTACCCCATAAATGTATATACCTATTATGTATCCCTGAAGATTAAAAATTAAATACCATTGCCCCCCCCCGCAGTTTTACTCATTGCATAAGCATATGTTAAACAAATAATCAATGTCAAGCACTGCATTCACTGTATGAAAGTCAAGAGGTGTGTTGGATCTTGTCTTATATTCAAGAAACTTTCCTTCTACTAAGAGAGACACACCCCAAAACAAATAACTGTAAAACAATAAGTGCCTGTACCAGAGTCCAGGGAGGCACAGCAGAAGGATCTAGAAAGGGAATTTACCATGAGAAGGGACATTGGCAGGAGTGGTAGCTAGAGACAGATAGGAGGTAGATAACAGAAAGCATAAAAAGATATCCCAAGACACAAATATTTGAATCTACCCTTGAAGGGAAATGGATTAAGAGGAAAATCTGCAGGGATGCTCAGAATTGGAGAGAAAAATCTTTCAGACAATGTGAACAGAATTAACAAATGTCCTAAGGCATTAGAGAACATTATTTGTTTGGGAAACAAAGAGTTAAGAGTGGCTAAATTACATAGAACATGAGGAAGTACAAGATTGAAGTCTGAAAAACTATTCATTCTATCCAGAAAAAATATCCAAGAATATCCATAGGCTTAAGGCCTTCATCTTGGATAAAAATAAAAATCATATGACACTCTCCACCCTCGCAAATACATAATATTGAATGACTAATACTTTCACCTCTGTTATCAATGGTTCATCAGATCTGAAGACCAGCTGGTAGATAAGTTCTGCCTTAGTGACACTACCTAAACAATTTAAGTTAGAAAACTTTAAATAAATCACGTGTGTGTGTGTGTGTGTGTGTGTGTGTAATTCTCCTGAGAAAGCTGCCTTTCATTTTTACCGAATTCATTTCTCTATCTACTAGAGGACCAACCTCATTATAAACCCCAGGAGTATGCTATCTTTTGCACAAAAGAGGAAGGAAGAAAAAGATAAATTTCCAGGGATGGTTTTGCACACCAATGACAGTCATAGGTTTCTAAAGGATGGTTTCCAACCTGTTAATAGTTTTCAATACACAACAGCTGCAATCCATGAAAGAGATAAATATTCATGGCACAAAGCGTTTATATGTATCAAATGTATATTCATGAACAAATGGCTTCCCCTGCCTTTAATAGTGTTTGTTGTGCAGTCAGTAAAGAATGGACCAAGTTTTCCCTGGCTGCAACTGCTGGGTCTCTACTGCTACATCTCCTGAATGTCAGTTTTGCAGTGATTATAGACAAGACAATAGCCATGGGAAAAAAAAAAACACAAAATGTGCCCAGAATCACTCCCCACTTGTTCCAGATACTGGATAGCAGAACCAAATATTAATGGCAGATTTTTATGGCTGCCAAGTTATTTTTCAGGAAAAGCATTTTACATTCAAGCCTTGTGCAGCCATATGTGGACTATAATATCCATGGTTGACCCTCCTCTTTCAAATATGCTTTGTCCCAGCACTACTGTCACACCAAAGGGCTTTCCTAAGAATACTGGAATGGGAATTTGCATACATTGAATAGCACTTTCAGGTGATCATCAGCATCTGGTTGTCATGCCCTCGATCACAGTGTTCTGTGCAGCCTGGAAGCAAAAGAATGATGGTGTGAACTATGCCACCAGAGCCTTTGTTTTTCAGTAAGGTTTGGAGGATGGTATGTGCTTCTGAAAACTGACATATTGTTTAATAAAAGTGGTGTTTGCTCCATTAATTTCTCCAAGAGGGAAGCAAGAATATTATAGAAACAGTGAGGAAATGTACCTTTTGTTGAACAAGAAAGGAGTCATTATAAGGTGTTAGGGTACTACACAATGTCTGTTAAAAATAAAAACGTAATAATAAAATAATTTAACTTGTAACTTGTGTGCAAAGAAGCCCTTCAGTTTTGCAAATAGGATCTCTTAATTTCTTCTTTCAATTTTTTTTTTTGTTAGCTCCCAGCCTTCCTTTAGGGTTGCAAGAAAATAATTCTGACTCTATCAGAAATGTTGAACTTAGGCCAGGTGTGGTGGCTCAAACCTGTAATCCCACCACTTTGGGAGACCAAGGCAGGAGAATCACTGGAGGCCAGGGGATCAAGAAATGTCAAACCTCCCCTTTCTTTTGCAATTTGCTATTGATCCGGTATAAGAGATGTGATTTTAAGACCATTATGATAAACTGAAAATCTGATTTGAGACCATTCTCTCTACATGTTTTCATAAGAGTGTGTCTGAATTTGAGTTTGCAAGGTTAAGTTGCACCTGATGCGTCTCAGTAAACTATGCAATATATTGCTCAAAATCTAAGTGTAAACTAGTATAAAATATGAAAAGATTTTAGCTGTTGGTGTCGTGAAAGTGAGATTGCACATGATAACTTGCGGAGGAGGAAACATGTAGTTGGATAGGTCAAGGTTCTAGAAACATGGATTGTAGCTGTAATTGGCAAGGATGAAGTACTACCGCTCTCAAAATGAAATAGTTTCAGTATTTAAACTATAGTTTCAGTATTTAAAACAACCATTAATTTTTCCTTGGATAGTATTTTGAAAATTAAACCTTTCGTAAGAAAATGTTCCTGAAAGTTCCATAAATAAATAGAAGAGGCGCTCTAGAATGTGATGTAGACCCACAATTAATTCCTGTATACCTACAATTAATTCCCTAGATCCTTTCCACTTCGGATTCTAGAACTGGGTACATATTGCCTTCATCTTTGTTCCCTGTCTCAATGAAATGCTTAGTGTAGGTGTCAGGATCCTCTGTGTCACCATTTTTACACTCTCCTCACTAATGAAGAGCAGTTCATGTTGCAGTTCAATAGCATATCTTCATTGCTGGTCCCCTCATCAGAAGTAGAAAATTCATTTATCTATTTGAATTTTTTTTTCCATGCCTATCATGTGCTATATACTATAAAAACAGCCCCTTCTCAAGATGTTTTTGGTCTAACAGAGAAAATAAATGAAATAACCACACAGTTAGAAAGCAACATGTATTCAGCAATGCTCCAGTACAGGAAGCAGAAGGCATTGTTAAAGAGTATCAGACACTTGCCCAAGTTCTGACAATAAGAAATCTATAAAGCCTGGCATTGAACGCAAGTTTATCAAGCTCGTAATACTCTGCATACTGTTTACATGAAATATCGATGTAGCTATACTCAAGCTCCTATACACAGAAGCAGCCTTTGAGAACAGATACAGGAGACTCTCTTCTCCAGCTCCTATGTAGGATTAGTTAGAAGTATATCACATGTCTGATCTTAGCCACAAAGGAGGCTGAAGCTGGGAAGTAGAAAACAAGTTTCTCACAATTCACTTGAGTGAAGGTTCCTTTAGCAAAGAGCAGAGACCGGAAGACTTGGGCTGCAAGTGGGGCTTCCTGTTCCCCTTAGGCTCCTGGCTCTCGTTTGGTCCTGTAGATGGGCTCACAGCCCACTGCTTGAATCCAAGGGCTGGAATGAGGCTCATTCCACCCGTTTGGTTCACTGGCCCAAGGGAAAACTGGAGCCCACTGGTCCTTGGGACTACACTTGATGGAAAGCTGTTGTCCTGGACAGAGAAGGGCGGCGGCACAGTCCCAACCTCACTCTGGCTTCATTTCTTTGTCACTCCTACCCCAATATCTGCTGGAGTCTGCACTGGAGTCTTTGCTATTTCTTCTACCACCGTCTTCACCTCTCCTGAGCTGGTGGTTAGAGTCTCAATCAAATTTTAGTTTATTATCAACAGTGATATCATAGGAAAGCTAATACACTAATTATGATACAAAAATTAATCACGAAATACCACAACAAACATATCGCAATTATGGTCAGCTTCAGAACTGTCTCCCAAAAGTTTTGATGGGGAGAATGACTTATTCCCATCACCCAATATTTCCAGATTAGAAGGAGCATCAGGAAAGAAACTAAAACCAGGGTGGAAACTAAGGTAAGGAGAGAAATGGAACTAACTCTAAGCCAAATACCGTGCTGGGTACTTTCTAATACTTGATTTCACCAACAACTCAAAATAACCCTAGCAAAAATTAATTGAGAAAAAGCAGCAGCAAGGTTAAATATCATGCCTGATCTCATATCTAACAAGTGCCAAATTCAAGATTTAAGCTCAATTATATGCTGTTTCTACCACTGGAGCGTGCCCTGAAGACAAGAATTGAAAAGAGGGGATAAATACACTCAAATTGAAAGAGGAGATAGACACTGAAACGCAGGATTTTTTTGTTTGTTTTTGTTTTCTGAGACAGGGTCTCACTTCGTCATTCAGGCTGGAGTGCAGTGGCATGATCTTGGCTCACTTCACCTTCGACATCTCTGGCTCAAGGGATTCTAGCACGTTAGCCTTCCAAGTAGCTGGGACTACAGGTGCATGCCACCACGTCTGGCTAATTTTTTTTTTTAATCCAATAGAGACAGAGTTTCACCACATTTCTCAGGCTGGTCTCAAACTCCTGGGCTCAAGTGATCCACCCTCGTCAGCCTCCCAAAGTGCTGGGTTGCAAGTGTGAGCCATCACGCCCGGCCTGAAAAGCAGCTTGGTGTATCTTTTCTGCTCCAAGTACAGAACAATGATAACTAAATATTTTAAAAGAAAGGTACAAAGGCATAAAACCACACTAAAAATCACTCACATACCAGAAAGAATTTAGTGCCTCCAAATTACCAGGCCTAAAAGTGTTCCAGGGGATCTGGAACAAAGCTCCCTCCAGTCCCCTGAGAAAACTATTGCCCACTGCACCCTAGGGCTGCCACTTCAGGGGAAGCTGTTGTTTTGGTTGGGAAGGGGTGGTGGCCCAGATCCCAGCCTTACGCTGGCTCTGTCACCGGATTTGCAGCATCCTAAATATCACCCTAGCACAAGGTCCCTTTGTAAGTGATAGTTCTAGTTGAAAAATCCAAGGGGCCAAGGGAAGGATCAGCTAAAGCTTAGATGTAAAGAGGTAAGCACAGAGAAAGGGGAAAGAAAAACATTGTGAAATGTGTGGTTAGTTTCTGTGATCAGTCCACTACCTTGCTCTCAGACATCACGGGTTGGTACAAAACTAAAAGAAGTTGATGGAGCACCTACGTGCTAACACATTCTGAGTCCTAAAAATCTGCCTCTATAAGCAAGCAAACAAACCAACGAATAAGTTTATTTTATATATACACATGCACATATGTATATGTGCATGTGTGTGTATGTGTGTATGTATATGTATATGTATATTATTTATATATATATATATATATATATAGAGAGAGAGAGAGAGAGAGAGAGGGACAGAGACAGACAGAGAGAAGGAGAAAGAGAGAGAAAAGAGCTAGTCCTGGAGAAACTCTAGAAAGAGCTTTCAATTCAGAAAGTGTGAAGCTACTTAAGATCACTCATATTAGGATATTTGCCAGTTGGAGTTCTCAGCAAACATCTACAAGTACAGATGAATGTTATTATTTTTTATTGTTGGTCCAGGAAAAGGTGACTAATTTAGGGTAATTTTAAAACTATTAAGAATATTGCAGCTTTTATATTGATATCCTGAGCCAACATGTATTGTTCACATTCCGCTGACCACCAGTCAAGCATCAGGCATTTTGTGCAAGGGGGACCCTGGTGCCTCTATGCAGAGGGAGAAAAACTTCAATTTTCAGGGAAATTTAAAAAAATTTTAAGTGCAAATCATCACATTGGTGTAAGTTAGCTGACCATAGTATATTTACACACCCATTTCAAATAAACAACGGAATCACTTGTAGTTGCTATCTTGAGCTAAGGACTCCTTCTTGCTAAAAATCCTTCTCCATAGGAACTAGCTGTTTTAGGCAACCTAGACTCAAGCTTGATCAAGTCCTCGCTGAAACTCACCTGTCTTATAAAGACTTTGGATTTGCTGTGGACAGAAGAATTTGCAATATGGCTTTGGTTTCACTGGAGGAAGTGACTCAGGAGATATTGGAAAATTGCCCTGAGTGGATCCAAGCTGACATTTGTTGCTCCTACATCACAGAACCCCAAAGCAAAAATGTCTACGTGCCCTTCCCATGATTTAGAACTCCAAGAAAATGTGCAAAACCAAGCAAACAAAGCCAAAAACAATGACCAAAAATGTGCCTGATAGGTATTCATCAGGCACAAAGCCGCCGTTGTTCCAGATCTTGAGCAGGAAGTCATTCCAAGACAGAGACAGGCATGTGCCTTTGGAACAAAAGCTTTCCTGACAAAGGCTGGCACAGGTGTTCACCCACAATGGATGTGACCATGACCTTTTCAAATCAGTGGCCACAAAGGCCTGAGGGAGCTGATGTCAACCTATGTTTCTGATCCTGCCACTCCCCATTTTGAAAATTCCATTTTTAGAAAGGCACAGCAAGCAAGCAATTCTTCACGTAGACCCATGTTCTGGCTGGGAGTCCACCTGGGGCAAATGGAAGAGGTAAATTCTGTCAGCTCTGTTGAGGAAGCTCATCTTCCTCCTGTCTGTTTTCTAAATAGGGGCCATCTGCCCAGCCTTTGCGGCAGGCAGGCAGCAGGTGTCAGAGAAGAGGTGATGATGCAACAGCAGAAGTACATCAAAAACGCTGTTTATTGTACACATGAAGGCTCCTGTATGCTCAAGGTGAAGCAAAAAATAAAATCAGGTGTAACTATTCTGTGTTATGGCCCTCTAAGAAATACAGAAAAATTCCCACTTTATTCATACATCTTATAGAATTCACAAAATATACAAACACAAGGGGACTACTATTTAGGACTCAACACCCCTTGCTAGCCAGAATATGTACTTCCTTTATGTCTCATTGAGGTTTCAGCATCAGCAAACTCTATTTTCATTTATATAAATGTGTACTTTACAGCAGGATGCTATGGCAGTCTCAAAGTTTCCATTCACCATTATTTGAAATAGGTTTATTCCCCTTCAATTACTCCCATCAGGAAAGGAGGTACTTTTTACCTTAATAAAGCCAGAACCACTTTGAGGTGGATGCAGACAAGTTACACTCTAACGTATAAATTACATGCATTTGATCCTTTTTGAAAGCCCAGGAAAGAAAAGTCGCTGATGCATAAGCACCAGGTCTTGTACTACTAGGGTCCCCTTTACAATATTCCATTTATTCCTCCCTAAACCCCATGATATTGGTCATGTTACTAGTCCCATTTTAATAATATCTAATAAGCAAACACAAAATCAAAGTAGTGTTACTATCTATTAAGTGTCGGATCTGGGGTTTAAACCCTCTTGATTCTAGAACCACTGTTTCTTTCATGCTACCACATCGGGTTTTTTTGCACTGTAACATTTGTATGTGGCTGGACATGGTGGCTCATGCCTGAAATCCCAGCAGTTTGGGAGGACAAGGCAAGAGGATCACTTGAGGCCAGAAGTTTGAGATCAGCTTAGGCAACATAATAAGACTCTGTCTCTACTAAAAACAAAAAACAAATTAGCTAGTCAAGATGGTGCATGCCTGTATTTCCCAGGTACTCAGGAGGCTGAGGCTGGAGGATCCCAAGAGTTCCAAAGTTAAAGATTGCAGTGAGCCATGATCACACCACTGCACTCCAGCCTAGGTGACAGAGAGAGACACTGTCTTGAAATAAATAAAGAAATAAACAAAAGACCCCCTCACAAAACACCTGATTTCATTTCTTTTTCTCTTACCCTCTCAGTATCCTATGTCAAACGCAGTTACCTAGGCAGCAGAGACAGTATTTCAAAAGGACAAGGAGAGCAAGGGGAGCTGAATAAGAAGGAAGTCTCCAATATTAACAACAACAACAGCATATATATATACACATACATATATATATATATATATACACACACACACACACACACATACATATATATATATATATATATGCTTATATATATAAATACTTATATACTGAGCCAAGAAGCCTTGTAAACAGAAGAATGATAGCTAGGGAGAGGAGGAATGAAGAGGAAGGAAAATTGGCTGAGGGCTGATTTCAATTTACTTCAAAATGAAGGTCAGTGAGAAATAATACCATTTCTTTTCCGATTTCATGTAACTTCCCTACTAGTTGTGCTTTTTTGTTATCCTCATCTTGTAGTTACTAGAAGAGGAAAAAAAAATCTTTTCAAAGATTAAAGAATTTTTCTGTGGCACTGCAGAGATGAGCAGGAACTGGAGGCTGAATGAGGGGTATAGTGAATTTAGCTCCTAGAAGAGGCCTCTAAATGGAATAGCAGGTAGTAGCAATGGAAAGGGGGCAATCTAATGATCCCTAATATATTCGATATAAAGAGAATTGCCCAATTTCTCCTTCACTAATATATTAATACTTGACATTTGTATTTTCCATGTTCACAAAACTCTCTTAAGCATATCTGTTAATAAAATCCCCACAAAATCCTATGGGAAATGTATCATTACTGTCCCATTTTACAGAGAGGGAAATTGAGGCCCAGATAAGTAACTTTCCTATGGTTATATGAGCCATCTTTTTTCCTTTTTTTTTTCCTCTCTTCTCTGCTTTACTTCTTAAGCCATTTCTTAAGGAAGAGATTTGAGTTTACTTACCTTCCACTTAACTCTTTAACCCAATAAAATTTAACTTCCAGGGATGAAAGAAATTGGTAAATGGGTAAAAACAAAAAATACAGTTTGACAGAAAGAATAAGTTCTAGTATTTAATGGTGCAGCTATTATAGTTAACAATAATTTATTGTAGATTTCAAAATAGAAGTGAATGGCAATGTTCCCAACATACAAAAAAAGGTGACAAATGTTTGAGGTGATGGATATCACAGTCACTCTACTTTGATCATTACACATTGTAGACAGGTATCAAAACGGCACAGGTACTCCCAAATATGCACAACTATCATATTTATATAATAACTAATACATGTTCGTTATACATATTTTGGGGTAGATGAGATATTGACTTTTTAAGTGTAACTCTATAGGATAAAATATAGGAAAGGAAGTCAAATTAAAAAAATATGTATCTAGCAGGCTACCTCACACACACACACACACAAACACATAAATATACACACACCCATATATATAACCCATGTGTGTATATACTTATATGTATGTATAGATATGTATATACATATATATACACACATATACACACACATACACATATATATATACCCATGTGTGTATACGTGTGTATACACACACACACATATATAAGCCCCATATATATGTGTGTATATATATATATATATGTATATATAAGGTATCTTGCTAGATATATATTTTTTAATCTGACTTCCTTCCTTCTACCTCTCCAAACACACATGCAAACACACCCTTGAGAAACATCAACACTTAAAAGTAGTGACCTACTTTTATTCCTCATTCTATTCATTCTATTTCACTTCTCTGAAGTGTTTCATTATGTTGACACTCCCTTCTCTTCGAATATACAGCATTCCCTACTTCTAACTTTGGTCCTATTTTGCTAGCCACTTGCTTTCAATCCTCTTAATTTCAGCCCCTTGTTACGTTTCTGGACAGCTCCAGGCACTGTTTTCACTTCCTTCTCTTCTGGTTCTGGTTCTGAAAAGTGAGACTCAGTGCAATTTAGGAGGTATAGGCAGGAGGTGATCAATAACAGGGGAGATTTTGAAAACTATTGATGTCCTTTTCTGAGATCCTGGTTGTTCTGCTATACCCCCACACTTTGTTGGGGATAGAGGCAGGGAGCAGCACATTACCCTCACCCCTCCTTAATGCCTAGTGAATTTAGCAAAAACTATTTGAGGAAGAAAGACTCATTCTCCCATTCACACACCCCCTACCCGCCCCAGTAAGGGGGTCTGCCTCCCTCACTCCCACTTCCAAAACGAACACTACTTCTAAGAATCACATTTGCCTGCCTTTGCCTGACATAAAAAAAGAAAGTCATTTAAAGGGCATGTATTACAAAGAATGAAAAGAAGGAACTGGAGGATAGGGAAGAGAAAAAACAGAAGTGGATGGCATAGGTGGTGTGTGTTTCTGAGAAGCAATGTTGGGGAAAAGACATAAAGGAAGCTGTAGCCATGGAATCCATGTCAGTTCCTTGGGGGGAAACAGGGTAAACTGAGTAGCCAACTCCAAGCAGTCAAGGGCATTCAGATTTGCTGTGGCAAGGAGTCATTAAGGGTAGAGACAGGCTTGGTTATGCTATATCTTGAGGTGAGAAAGGAGTGTTTAGGACCGTGACCTCTGAGTACAAGAGATTCTCTCCTTTAATTCCCTCCATCTGAAAATAACAATAAATAATCTATTTGGCCATTTGGGTGTCAATAAGTATAATTCATGAAAGTCTTCAATGAGTAGTAAAACAAGTATTTGTTGGGCCACATACTTTGCTAAGAACTTTATGTGTATTTTCTTGCTTAACCTTTACAACAATCCATGTAGCAGATACTAGAATTATATATGATCCAGATGTGGTGGCTCATGTCTGCAATCCCAGAACTTGGGGAAACTGAGGTGGGCAGATCAGTTGAGGTCAGGAGTTCGAGACCAGACTAGCCAACATGGTGAAACCCATCTCTACTAAAAAAAAAAAAAAAAATTAGCCAGGCATGGTGGTGTATGCCTGTAATCCCAGCTACTCGGGAGGCTGAGGCAGGAGAATCACTTGAACCCTGAAGCAGAGGTTGCAGTGAGCCAAGATCACACCATTGCACTCCAGCCTGGGAAACAAGAGTGAGATGTCCCCAAAAAAATAAATAAAAATATAATATATATATATACTTATACATATTTTTATGTAAATATTCTATTTATATATGCACTAAAATATATATAGTATTTATATATTCTAGTACAGTGGACTCATACTGGTCTCTGGCCTGTTAGAAACCCGGAGACACAGCAGTTACCACATGAGATTGGCCTCCTGTCAAATTAGCAGGGTCATTAGACTCATAGAAGCATGAACCCTACTGTGAACTGCACATGTGAGGGATCTAGGTTGCACTCATTATGAGAATCTAATGCCTGATGATCTGGGGTGGAACAGTTTCATTCCAAAAGCATGCTTTCCTCTACCCCATCCATGGAAAAATTGTCTTCCAGGTAAACCAGTCCCTGGTGCCAGAAAGGTTGGGGATTGCCATTCTAGTGTGTGTGTGTGTGTGTGTGTGTGTGTGTGTGTGTGTGTGTGTAGATAGATGGATGGATGGATAGATAGATAGATAGATAGATAGATAGATAAATCGATTGATCAAGTATCTGCTACATGGATTTATACTTTAGAAAGAAGTCAAGAATCTTGACAGGTAAGAAGCAAAGCAGAGATTTGAACCAGGGTTGGTCTAATACAAAAACTGAGGCTCGTCAGCAGTATTATTCCACATGTAAATGTAATTATTCAATGTCATCAATCATAATGGAAATACAAATTAAAACCACAATGAGATACCAACATACACCCATCAGAATGACTGCAGTTAAAACTGGCAACAAGTGTTGGTGAGGATGCAGAGCAACTGTTAAGTCTCATACGTTGCTGATGAAAGTGTAAAATGCTACAAACACTTTGAAAGAAACTATGATAGTTCCTAATAAATTTAAATATAATATGTGTGCTCTTTGACTCAGCAAATGCCTATATATTTACTCAAGAAAAATAAAAATAGATGTTCACAGAAAGACATCTATAAGAATGGAAATAGCAGCTTTGTTTGTAATAGCCCAAAACTGGAAACAGCCCAGGTATGAAAATAATGGAAAAGCAAATTGTGACATATTCTTTTAATGGACTACTGCTTGACAATACAAGGGAACAAACTGTGAATACACTCAATGGCATAATTGCTTCTCCCAGATATTATACTGTGGAAAAGAAGCTGGACACAAAAGGACACATGCTGTGTGACTTCATTTATGTAAAGCTCTAAAAGTGGCAAAAAATAAAATAAAACAGTCGCTGAATTTTAGCAGAGTGGGAAGGGTTGACTTGGAAGAGACATGGGGAAACTTTCTGAGTAATAAAAGTAATAAAAAATACTTCTTATCTTGATAGCTGTGTGGGTTACATGGGCGTATGCATTGGTCAAAATTGTACAGTTAGTGTATTTGAATATATAAAAATCTTGTCTCAAAAAGAACTAAAGAAAGAAATATTAGTAAAATAGGAGAAGATGGGAATAGAGGAGAGGTGAAACATGGCATTGATAGTGGATAACTATCAAAGCCAGGCGATAAGGACATGGGGAAATTTATTATTCTATTTATTTTTTATATGTTTAAAATTTTCCATCATAAAAACTTCCATAAAGTAATTATCAAATTCTTAGTCATGTGTTGTGTTAGGGTAATTAAAATAGAAATTAGTAGTCAGTTTGAGGCCAGATTGCTCATCATCCAGCCCATGCAAAAAGCAAATCTGATCATGTTCCCTCCCTTCTTAACGATGTTAACAAATTTTCCATTCTCCACCCTAAGGAATAGTGTGAGTTCCTCTGAGTGGCTTTGTTATGGACAGCCTTCATACTACAGACATATGCCCAAAGCTGTGTGAGGAATTCTGTCAGTTATATTATTTATTTAGACTGAGACCATCTCTATGAAGGTTACTATCCCATTTTATAGATAAAAGTGTGTAACAATGAAGGGACCCAAAACTAGGTGAAGAGTGACACGGCCTACAGAAAGTTCAAATTTTGGACTCCTTTAGCTTTTTTCTACTTCAATTGTGATAGAAAGAGTTCCAAGATTCTGACTCCTGGAGTCCCCAGCCTGTTATAATGTTCTCTCCTTGAATGTGGGAAGAGTCAGTGAATAGGGTGGGATATCACTGACTGCTAATCATGTGACTTTGAGTTCATCAAAAGGAGGATGATTCTGGGTGGGCCTGACCGAATCAGATGAGTGCTTTAAGGGAAGGTGAAATGTCACAGGGAAGCTCTTCTGTTAGGCTCAAGATGAAGCAAACTGGCATGTTCTGGCAGCCTGTGGAGGGGCCATGTGGGTGACTTCTAAGACTTAGAGGAGTCTCCAGTTGACAGCTAGTTAGAAAGAATTTTCCCAATCACACAGCTTCAAATAACTGAATTCTGCCAACCACTATGTGAGCTTGAAAGAGGTCCCTGATTCTCAACTGAGATTATAATCCCAGCCAACTCCATGATTTCAGCACAATGAGACACTGAGCAGAGGACCCAGACCCACGAATGTCTTGAGATAATAACTATGTGTTTGTGATGATTAATACTGCCAACTTGATTGGATTGAAGGATGCCAAGTGTCAATCATGGGTGTGTCTATGAGGGTTTTGCCAAAGGAGATTATACTTGAGTCAGTGGGCTGGGAAAGCAGGCCCACCCTTAATCTGAGTGAGCACCACCTAATCAGCCACCAGTGCAGCTAGAATATAAAGCAGGCAAAAAATAAAAACGTGAAAGGACTAGATTGGCCTAGCCTCCCAGCCTACATCTTTCTCCCATGCTGAATGCTTCCTGCCCTCAAACATCGTACTCCAAGTTCTTCAGTTTTGGGACTTGGACTGGCTTTCTTGCTCCTCAGCTTGCAGAAGGCCTATTGTGGGACCTTGTGATAGTGTAAGTTAATATTTAATGAACTCCCCTTTATCTATCTGTCATCTATCTATCTATCTATCTACCTCTTATTAATTCTGTCCCTCTAGAGAATCCTAATACCATGTTGTTTTAAGTTACTAAATTTGTGGTCATTCATTATGCGGCAGTCAAAAATAAATATGCCCCTTTTCTCCCTATTTCTCTCAATGTTCCAGTCACTCTGAACTTTTCTTAGTTTCCTAATTAAAATGTTACATCCATAAATGTAGTTCTGCAAGAACTATTCACTTTGCCTGTAATTAATGTCCCTATTCTCTTTTCTGACATTTGATTCTTTTTTAACTTTTATTTTAGGTTCAGGAGTACATGTGCAAGTTCATTATATAGGTAAACTTACATCACAGCGGTTTGTTTTACAGATTATTTTCTCACCCAGATACTAAGCCCAGTACATAATAGTTATTTTCTCTGCTCCTCTCCCTCCTCCCACCCTTTACCCTCAAATAGCCCTCAATGTCTGTTGCTCCCTTCTTTATGTGCCCATGAGTTCTCACCATTTAGCTCCTACTGACAAGTGAAAATATATGGTATTTGTCTGTTCCTGCATTAGCTTGCTAAGGATAATGGCCCCTAGCTCCATTCATGTTTCTGTGAAAGACATGATCTCATTCATTTTTTATGGCTGCATAGTATTCCATGGTATATATGTACCACATTTCCTTTATCCAACCTATCACTGATGGGCATTCAGGCTGATCCCATGCCTTTGCTATTGTCAATAATGCTGCCGTGGATATTCATGTGCAATGGTCTTCAAGGTAGAATGATTTATATTCCTCTGGATATATATACCCAGAAATGGGATTACTGGGTCAATGGTAATTCTGCTTTTAGCTCTTTGAGGAATCACCATACTGATTTTTTCAATGATTGAACTAATTTACACTCCCATTAACTGCCTGTTGAGTATTATTACTCATCCATCAGAACCCAGATCAACTCTTCCTCTTCCGGAAGCCTTGACCGATTGTCCCAGACAAAGTTTATTGCTCCCTGCTCTGGACTACCACCACACCCTGTTCCTTCTCTCCCTTCTTCCCTCCCCCTCTATTTCTCTCTAGCATATAACTGAGTTGAAAGCAGGAACTTACGATATTCATGTTCATGTCACTTTGAACTAGGATATGATTATGCTCACAACCTAGCAGCCACTCAGTAAATAGCTATTGGGTTAATGCACATATTGTTTTTCATTATAATGCTCCTGCAGTTTATTCAAGTTAACAAATATTTATTTTCAGGGCCTGTGAAAGCTGTAATGGACAATAAGAAGATTAGCAGGGCATGTTTCCTATCTCAAATAGGTGGAATAATATTTGCACAGAAAAAGTAACACAAGGCAAAATATGACCTGCGTCACATAAGAAATTGAATGTGGTCTGTTGGCGGCTTCTCAGAGACAAAGAGATGATGGTCCACAGGATGGAGCATCTCTCTGACACTTCCAGTGTATATTTTAGAAAGGAACACCTTTCCATCATTATCAGGAAAGTTGGAACAAGGAAGGGGAAATACAGTGGCAGTTCTTATCTTTCACCATACAGGTAGCTGTATGGGGAGCACGCCTCTCCCAGCAATCTGTTGGTCTTTGTGAGCAGACCGGAACGTGACAGCTGTGAAAACGATCAAAGGCAGGTCACAAGAAGGGAAGTGCTGTTGACAGTGCCAGTTTCCCTCTAAGACCCTGTGGACAGCAGGGCCATGAGGGACGCTGTGGCACAGAGTCTTGCTTGATGAAGTGTGTGGTGCTACTCACAGGAGTGGGTTCAGCCACTCTTGGTGTGAAACCCAAGGAGGATGTCTTTGCCGAAGCTGATGTCAGCATGTACAGCATGTGACCAGTTGGCATTGTGAGTCAGACACCCACATCCTGTTGCTTTATGCTCTCACTAGTTCTCCCTTTAAGTGATTTATCAAAGAGGATATGCCTTATTTTTTTCATATAGACGTCTGTTATTTTTCAGCAGAAAGGAAATGTGTGTATGAGTTCTGCAGAAGTCTACCAAATGTGGGCCAGAGTTATTTCCCTGGCGATGTGCTGAAGCTTTTGCCACAGAACAAATGGTAACTTAACTAAACACTTAATCATTTGTGTGTTAATTCAACATGACTTAAACACTTTCTTCTTTAAAGAAATCTCATCCATTTAGTTTGTACCATTCAAATAAACTTGCAGAGAATTACATAGAGTGTTTGTACTCTTGAAGTCCACTTAAACTTTAAGCCAATTAGACATTTTGATCTGGCTGTTTCTCTGAGCTTACAAAATGCTGTGGATATAAAGCTGTAGTTATGTTTGATTTGGTTTTATGTTTTTGAACTTTGCCCACTCAATTACCCAGGTTAAAATAATAATCAGATTATTATATCAGTGTAAATGCTCATAGGAGTTCTTTATTTTGAATTGGACATTTTTAGCTCTGTATGGGAGGAGAGGAAAGAAAAAGAGGTCAAGATTTATTAAAAATAAACCAAGATGTTGGAGAAATTTACTCTACGTTTTTCTAGTTTGGAATATCCCTTCGGTTCACATGGTTCTGAATCATTTATGGAATAAATTTGATAGCACCCTAGTTACCTGGAGTAAGGGTCACAGAGAAACCCCTCCCTTAGCAGCCACTTCACTGTGGGACTTTCCAACACTTTGCCCAGTCTCTAACGTACTCATTGTAACGATGATGACACACATCTTGGCAATTATGTCTCCATGTTCAGAAGTAGAACATCTCCAATGTTTCTGAAGCTATTTCAGGCTTTACTAGAGCTGTCTGCCCACCACAGTCTGATGTCTTTAAACTTGGCCTAACTTTTTTCAAACTTTAGTTTGGCCAATCATACCAATTTTCCAGGATAATGAGATGCTATTGCCCTCTAGAGTTGGAGGTAGATATTAGAGACAATGTTATCTTCCACTATCAATTTCCAACATGATGGTCTTCATTTAAGTTAGTAGATGCTTACAAGGCTACCATTGGTTTTCGCATTAAATGTGATGTGAAACATAGTTTGTAAAAATACATTCATGACTTGTAAGTTACCAAGGAGCTGTTACAAAGTGTTCTACCTTTCACCTCTTTACATTAACTGGTTTTAATTTTTCTTAGTTGGCTTCTGCAGTGGCCCATGGGTTGGTCAAACTGAATTCCAAGTCCGAAAGCAAATTCATGATGGAAAACAGGATAAATAAAAGAGATATTATTAAAAAAAACAGGTAATCCTTAACTTTTGCAAGTTAATCTCTAAAAAATGTTGACACATTCTCATACACTACATATCAAAATTTCTTTCAGAAGTATGTATGTAAACTGATAAATGAAGAAACATTTTTTTCTCCAATGGGAGTTCTTGTTTGCTAAGAGTTCAGGTTTAGAAATATTTTTATTTTTGTTTGTAAAGCTGAGTTTGTTTTATTGCATTCTGTCCCTATTATTTTACTAAATGAATGAAAAATGAACAAATAAAAGTAATAATATGAGTTTTAAACCTTGTAAGTTTAATATGATTGAAATAAATACAATTATTATAATAAAATGTTACAGGATAATTATTGTACTAGGTCAGGTCAACTATTCATTCAACTATTAAAGAAAAAGAAAAGCATAAAATCATAGAAGTAGATCACCAAAGATTATTCTAATAGCAGAGATTTAATTAGGAATATTATAAATTTATTTTTAAAATGGACTGTCCTTCGTGTAATTGTTATACTTCAGATTCTTGTGCTTACTCCAGGTACAAAAGACGGTATTAACTGTAGGCATTTAAAAGATGAACTATGAAATCAGACGGAACTGGGTTGAAATTGTAGCTCCTCTATTATCTAATGCAAGTTACTAATTATTTTATGGGTGTCAGTTTTTTCATTTTAAAACTTAAGATTATCAACGTTGTTTTCTCAGAGTTGCTTATGAGGGCAAAAGATAACATATTTTCTGGATATGGAAAGGACTTATCATGGCATCCAGCATGTAATAGGCTTTCATGAAATACTAATTTTATTATGTAAGAAGCTATATACTATATATTTACTAACTGTGGGCTGATTTCTAAATATATTCTTAAGATAAACTGAAATGTATTTACTAAATACTAAATAATGCGTTTCATCTTACTCTGGTAAACCAGGACACAGGAAGTACAATCATGCACTAAAGTAAGAAGAGTTACCTGCTCTTAGCTACCATGCCTACACTCTTGAGAAAGCTCACAGAGGTCCATCATGCCCACCTGGATCTAATGACCTAGAAAGCCACAACAGGCAACCATGATCTGGGTCTTCCCTTAGCCAACTTGCCTGCCTGAACTGAATGCATGAAAACCCATCTAATATTAATCAGTGTTCTCTAGAGAAAAAGAACCAATCAAATGTATATACACAGAAAGAGAGCATTATTTTAGGGAATTAGCTCACATGATTATGGTGGCTGGTCAATCCAAAATCTGCAGAGTAGGCTGGTAGGCTGGAGATCCAGGGAAACGCTGAATTGCAATTCAGATCAGAAGGTCATCTGCTGGCAGAATTCCCTCATCTTACAGGAATGTAGATCTTTTTCTAGCAAGGCCTTTAGTGTATTAGATGAGGCCCACCTGGAAGGTAATCTGCTTTACTCAGTATCTGCTGATTTGAATGTTAGTCTCATCCAAAACACCTTCACAGAAACATCTAAAATAATGTTTGACCAAATGTCTGCGTACCATGGACAAGCTGAGTTGACACATAAAATTAATTATCACACATCCCATGAACACTATCCCCAACAGATGCTCATCAGCATTGTGGTTAAGATTTCAAGCTTCAGAATGAGGCAGAAATGTGTTCAAATTCTGACCCTTTGACTTATCAGCTTTCTAAAAACTATTATATGTCAACTTTCTAGACTTTACCTGAAAAACAGAAACCAAGATCCCCATAGCATAAGATTGTTAGGATTGCCATACAAAGAAATTTAAACAACGATGCAGTTGATGCATTTAGAATCATCACTGGCATGCACTTTGTATTAAATAACTAGTAACACTCTTTTTCTTGTGAAAACAAAATAAGCCTGGCTAAAAGAAGATGAGACCAGATTAGTTGATGACGCTGCCTGGGTGGGCTCCTGGTCCATCTGAAATTATATTACTCCTACGTAGTGCCTTTTTGTTGTTGCTAAAATAAAATAAAACACTCTATTTTCATCCTTTGTAAAATGCACTTCCCATTCAGTTCCTCTTCCTGTGCCTTTTCCCTCTTGTCTATCTGCACACAGCTGTTTTCTTCAGCACATTTTCGTCACAGAGAACTGCCAGGTGTAGGTCAAAAGATGCCACAGAGGTAACAAAGGAAAGGAAAAGCTTTTCTGCACTTCTATCCGTGTAAGCACGAAAATTAATCACACTTTCAGTAAACAGGTCAAGTAAGTCAGTCCTGCACTTGAACTTTTTCTCCCCAAATAAATAGTTGAAATGGGAATGTTGATTACTGTATTTGAACAGAAATGTATTAGTGTAGCTCTCAAAAGACTACTCTCTCCATACGCATATCATCAGACCCACAGATACACACACACGTACATTCACAGCTCACCCTAACATTGCAGACTATTCTAAGAGTGGCCCATTTTTGTAGAAATCAGGCAGCAGCTTTCACTTGTATGCTAATCTTCAAATTAATTCTGCAATGATCCATCCATTCATTCCACACCCCAACCTACATCCTCAGAAAAACTGAAAGATGTAAGTAAGAAACTCAGTATAACATGTCTCACTTTAGACTCCACCCAAATATACTCAAGTTTTATATGAATATGGACATTGCTCCTAGATTAGGCAGTTCAGATAACAAATCTCAATTATTCTTAGTATGTAGTGTAAAATGTAAACAACAGAGTCTCCTATAAAATCTTATAAAGATAAAAAATCTTGGGTGTTAGTCATCAAAGACTAATTAAGTTTTAAATGTATCATTGTATTTGTGTAGTTAATAAAACCCTAGACAAGATATAGGTTCCAGTTCTTGATTCACCACCACATGTTCACCTTAAATAAGTCAATTAACCTTTCAGGGCCTCATTATTCATCCTAATGTCAGAATCCTTGCAATGGTTAATGGAAATATTGTAAATGAAAGTACTTTATAAAATTAACCTATAAATTAGCAGAAATGGCTAGGGTTAGTACAATCGGTTCCCCTTAGCTACAGTTTCACTTTTCTAGGTTTTCGCTATCTGTTGTCAACCATGGTCCAAAAACATAACAGTATTTTGAGAGAGAAAGAGAATGTATTTACATAACTTTGATTAAATAATATTGCCGTAATTGATCTATTTTATCATTAGTTATTGTTGTCAATCTCTTACTGTGCCTAATTTATAAATTGAACTTTATCACAGGCTTGTTTGTCTAAAAGAAAACAGAATAAATGGTGTTCAGTACTATCCATGGTTTTAGGCATCCACTGGGGGGTCTTGGAAGGTAATCCCAGCAACGATAAGGGAGGACCACTGCAGCTAACGTTTACTGAGTATCTGATACTCTTTTAGTAATATGTATATGTGTTTCTGATTTAATTTTCATAGCAACACAGTGAACGGAAAATTATTATGCCCATACCACAGATGAGGAAATCGAGGCTCTTAGAAACAAGTAACTGAATGAGATCACAGTGACAGGTGCTAGAAACAGGCTTCAAATCCAGGCATTCTGACTGCAAGAGTCCATGAACACTAATTTCTACCACATTCAAGGTTAGAACTTTAAAAGCTGCTAACATTAGATAACCCAAGCTCGCCCTCATCCCATTTTTGCAGATGATACTGAAATCAAGTGAATGTAAAGTTGTTCACACTGTAGACCGGGTACGGTGGCTCACGCCTGTAATCCCAGCACTTTAGGAGGCAGAGGCGGGCAGATCAGTTGAGGTCAGGAGTTAGAGACCAGCCTGGCCAACATGGTAAAACCCTGTCTCTACCGAAAATTCAAAAATCAGCAGGGTATGGTGGTGCATGCCTGTAATCCCAGCTACTCAAGAGGCTGAGGCAGGAGAACCACTTGAACCTGGGAGGTAGAGGCTGCAGTGAGCCGAAATCATGCCACTGCACTCCAGCCTGGACAACAGAACGAGACTCTATCTAAAATTAAAAAAAATTTACACTGTAAAATATAATACACAGGACATTTCTTCTACCTTCAACATCAATGGTTTCTTCTCTGAAGGGAGATGTTGGCCAAGAGAACAATATATAAGCAAATGTTAACCTGAGTGGGATATGAAACCTATCTGGGAAAATTTAAAGCCTCAAACTGTGTAGATTAAAAAGACAGATTGTGGGGCTGACGAGGAAAAAAACATGAAGGATAAGAAAAAGGATTTAGGTAGCACCCAAAGTTATTCAATCCTTGCCCCCAATTTAAAAAAAAAAAAAAAAAAAGGATTTAGAATCTCTGAGAGGTGAAGATTTTAGTTCTTCGTTTGCTTTTTCCCTGGGTTCTCCTAGAAGGGATAGCAGGAAGTTGGGAAGATCAATGTTAGCCTTGGATTCAGGCCTTACCCCAAATCCTTGGTTTATATGGGTAATGAGGCAAGATATAATCAACTTGGAGAATTTTGATTCCATGCTTAGATTAACAAATGGATTCTTTGTTTTTCTTTCTAGGTATACTGTATTGAGCCCTTTTCATCCTTAGCTGCCACCAGTGATACAATGAGAAATAATGAGAAAATTAATGAGACAATGCTTTTAAGATTTTCCTGTCAAGTTTCAAAAGAACATCTTACTATAGATGCTTTTCTGTGATGAACTATTGAACCCTGGAGAGTGTGAACTGATGGAACCCTGTATACTGTGAACATCAGCTATAGTATCCCACCAGCTGACAACTTCTAAGAATGTCACATACTGGCAGTGAATATTAGAATATCAGCTTTTATTTAAAATAACATATTTTGGACTTTTGTGGTTTTATTTGGAAATTTCTATATTTCACACTTTAGTCACTAAAACAGAACTCTAAATAAATTATAGAAATAAATACTTGGTTTTATTAAAAAATTCATAAGATGGAGAATTTGACTAACATAATGTGTTATATATGTGTATATTATATATAACACATTATGTTATAATGTGTTAACATAATGAGAAAAAAGGAGAAGAAATGATCTATCATGTAATAAAAAACCTAACGATTTTATTTTTTTCTAAATGTCATAATTCAGCAAAAGATAAATCATTTGTGTTTGGGTTACTTATTCATTCAATTTTTTAAATAATGCCTTTCTCAGTGTTATCCTCAGGCCCAAGTACAAAAAAATATTAATTAAAATGCATAATAGTCAATTATAATTTCACAACTTTATATGAAAAGAGCTTATTAGAATACTACCACATTAAAAGTTTCCCTTTTTTTGGAGAACTCTGATTTTTAAAAGGCATTTAGCACTAGGCCCGGATGACCAGAAGCTGAGTTTAAGTCAAACTGACCTAGGACTATTATTGTACATCTTCTGATAGAGGAAAATGGGAGTGTGGTAATCATTAGGACTATTTCACCACGGACAGCAGAGATGTATTTATTATCATCCTAATGGCGAGTCATTCAGTGAGCGGTAGTGTTTATTTCTTTTCAGACTTGACTCCCTGGAGAAGGAATTTCACTTGATCGCATCTATAGCTCTTTCAAATAAAGTGACAAAAGTCCTATATGATGTAAGCACATAAAACAAATGACAATAACTATCATTTATTAAACACCTACTATAGCCTGGTAATTAATACACTCTAACACTTAATCCTCACAACATTTTAGGAGGACATTATTATCTTTATTGTACAGATGGGTAAACTGAGGTATTGAGAACTTACATAACTTGCTTAATGGAGGTATCTATGCAATAGCTATTATAGTAATCATTATTATGATCATTATTATTAAAAAGTGAAATGGCATTGATCCTGGACATGTATTGTGGCATGAAAGCTAGGAGCTCACTGTTTCACACAATGGAACATCTTATTCACTGAAATGTTAACATCCATCTGTGATTTTACAGAAGGTGAGAAACAGTTCTGGTAAACAAAGCAGGGATCCTGACATTGAGCCTTTCAAATACATACTTTGGTATGTTTCCTGGGAACTGTAAACCTCAAAACTATGCTTTAAGGAAAAACATCCATCTATGATATAAATAAATGACTGCCCTCAAAGATGAACCTCTGCATTCATTGCTCACTATGTCTAAAAGGGAAGCCTCCTAATTGAGCATGTTTTACAATCAGAACTGAACAACTGACCGGGCAATACAAAGGGAAGGACTCACTCTTCACAGAAAGCTAGACTGTTGGGTTACCACTGAATAATAGAATCTGTGCCCAAGACATAATTTGGCTGTTTAGAGTCTTCATGCCTCGAACCTCCATGCCTTTCCCTGGAGGCCTGTAAAAGAGATGGGATATTTTCACCCTTTGAGAAAACCAAAGAAAAAATTAACCTAATTTGGACATAGGAATGGAAGTAAACCAATTCCCAATGAACCACATGTCATTTTAAAATAATGCCTTTGACCAGTTTGACATGAAATACGTGACAACTCACAAGTGCTTCTTTGCTAATGACAAGCACACCACCATCCACCACGTACCTGGGGCCATTCATTGCTTCCTTTTCTTTTATAGCTTTTATTTCCTTTGTGTCAAACCTCTCACTAACCAGTGCTAGTCTCACTAAAGTCATTGGGTGCTTATTGTTGTTGTTTTCCCATTTAAATAAAGCATTATGAAGGGAAAACATGTTTACAAAAAACTGAAATCATTGATATTCATATTCACACGTGCAAAAAGCAAATACAAAAGAATTTAATCAGAGCCATGAGTCTGCTGCTAAGTGCTAGATTGGCTGACAGGAGACTATTTGTAATTTTAACTAATGCTTTTTATAAAAAAGTTTCAAAAAGTCATTCTTTTCTAAGTCTTAGGAATGAGCAATTATACTTTTTTGGTAAAAGTATAACTTAAATACACAAATCTGTTCAAAAGAAAAAACAATAGAGACATTTAAATCCTGCTTCTGGGATATATTTAAAACCTAGTTTAGAATATTCTATTTAGTGTCTTCTACTTGAATGTATGTTTTAATGTTTCAATTTCTAAAACAAGGCTGTAATGTTTAAATTTCAGGCAATTGTTGAGAAATTATTAAGAAATACACTGAGCCCTAGAAGTGCCAAATAAATTTTACCCATTCCCAAAAACCAGTTTCATAGAGTTTAGCAATATATTTGCAGGAAACTAGTTTCAATTGTCTGACAGGGTCTCTTTAAATTCTGAGAATCTCACATAAATATTTTTATTGGAATCAAAATGAAATTTACCTTGGTAAGAAACACACCTCAAGTACCACTCTATTGTTTCACAGAAAAAAATGTTTTGAAATTCACATGACAGACAGAATGAGAGCTTTGGTCAAACTGGTCATGCCTGTATTGAAACATTTCACTCTTCAGGAGAATATTTGCTCTTTTGTACATATCTCATCTGGCAATCTCATCTTGATAAGAAGTAAAATTCTTTTTAACTTAATTGTATATCTCATTTTTTTTCAAATCACATTCCTAACATTTGGAACATTGAGTCAACAAGATTGAATATAAGGCTTTACATTTTGTTGAGAGCTACCTTCTCAGAAAATAAGCAAGTGGGAAAATATGTCAATCAAAATCCATTGTGAAGCCGAATAACTGGCAGCCCAGACTCTATAAACAAGAAAGCGATACAAATGGGTGACCTTTCCTAGCTTAAACTCTATAGATAGCACCTAGGAGGGATCCATGCCATAAAAAAGGCTGCTGTCTTTTGCGTATCTTAAGAAAGATACCACATATCTTTACAAAATAAGTAATTTCCTCAGTGTCCATGGCCAGTGCCAACACAAATCTGAATTCTAAATCATTAATATTGACCTGGTGAGCTAATCCCTCTCAGATTTCTTGACCTGAATTCCTGATGAAATTGTTGAGAATTTGGATTTTTTTTTTTTTTTTTTGTAATCAACTTATATTGCTAATATTTACTTGGCCTGACCCAACCAGTCCTTGGATGCAAGGTATTTTCAGAGGCACGTTGATTCATTTAAGCTTCAAAATGCCATTTAGGCCATTGAAGCAATAATCTACTAAATGTCATCTGGGTCTGTGCCTCATCAAGTAAATATGCCTAGTTCATATCTCTGATTTCATTGAGCTGTAGGAAGGGCAATTCATGGTCTTTACAATAAAAAGGTTTGTATTCAGTCTTGTGTTAGAGTTGGAACTCAATATTTTCCAAAGGTGTTTACAACTTAATTTTAAGTCCCATTACCCCAATGGACTCAATAGATTATTTCCTCATTTTACTTAGGAGCAAATGCATAGGCTGTATTCCTGGAGCTAAGTATATGGAAAGAAGGAACTAGATTTTGCAAAAGGAAATTTGTCACTTTCCTCTGGTCACATAATAGCTAATTATTAAAATTTGCTTGTATGGGACTGTTGTCCTTGAATCTGTTATATTTGTTATTCCAGAGAGTGGGCTGTATGCTGGGTTCTAAGTTTTTTTCCAGCAAATTTCTACAAATATGTATACTACCTTATTTGCATAATACCTGAGATTCAAGAAAGCAATTTTGAAAAATATATGGTCCCTATTTCCTAAAGAGTCATCAATTTAATTGGAAACAATTTAAGTGAGGGCTCTTACATGGGTGACACTGGAGCCCAAATATTGCATTATATGCAATCTTAAGAGATTTCAGATGGAAGAGATTTTCAGAGGAACACTTCCTAATTAGTGAAATGATGCTTAAGATAACTTTTACTGTATATAGCATGACTATATGAAAAAGAGTGTTTACCTCATTCAGGTTAATTACTGCAATTACTTGCTTCAGGATTTATACAGAATTTCTAGTTAGGTAGTCAGTCCTTGGCAGCAGACCACATTTAACTTTTATAAGAAAAGGAAAATCTTTAAAGAGTAAAAATTAATCTTGACTTTCTAATATCTATGCATGAAGCATAGAGTAACAGAGAATATGAAAATAACTAAAAGATGGGAATTCTGTATTCTATTTTGTCATGAATTACGACCTTGAGCACATCACTAGAATTCCTTATTATCAGTTTTCAAGGGGATATTACAAGGACTTTGAAGAGTTCTAAATATCAGAAAAAAACTAAATTTGAATCTCTACCCTGTGTTAGCTGGGCAAACCTTAACAAGTTCAATGTATCTGTTTGCTTCCTAATTTTTACTGTGAAATGAGATGACATATAAGGTTCTTTATGCAACTAGCACTTTAAGTATTAATTTTTCCTTGAGTAAATCTAGAAAATATTTTGAAGAATTTGTAAGCTCTATTCAAATGTAAGAGATTGCCATTATTATTTACAGCCTATGCTTAATGTCTAGAAATTAATATCAACATAAAAGATTGTTCTTAACCAAGTGTATTAGTTCATTCTCAAGTTGCTATCAGTAACTACCAGAGGCAAAGGGGAAGCAGACACATCTTCACATGGTGACAAGAGAGAGAGAATGAAGAAGGAGGTGCTACACAATTATAAACAACCAGATTTCATAAGCACTTACTCACTATCACAAGAACAGCAAGGGGAAAATCCACCCCCATGATCCATTCATCTTCCACCAGGCCCTTCCCCCAACACTGGGGTTTACAATTTGACATGAGATTTGAACAGGGACACAAATCCAAATCATATCACCAAACATTACATAATCTTATGGCTAGGAAAACAGTTTCAATATCTATCACTAAACTTAGTTTCTGGTTTGTTTTGTTTTTTGGGGTTTTTTTTGTAATGAGATGGTCTATGTTAATTAGAACAGCCATGAGTAACTCCACATTAGTTTACATATGAGAAAATATAAAAATTCCACACTTTGCAATTCTCAACAAGAAATCAGCCTTGGTAAACATAAATGTCAGAATTGTGTGCTCCCCCTGTAATGAGTTTTTTTTTAAATTTTACTTAATAAAGGATTATCTTGAATATAGACATGAGAACATAACTCCTATTGTTAATTGCAACATGCCTTGCTATGAATCATGGTTAGTGTTTGATCTTTGGAAATGACTCACATAAGATCCTTACTGTGCTTTTTGATTGGACCTTACATAGAGAGAGACATTCTTGATATTCCTAAATAAGTCATTTCATATTTCAACATATAGAATATGTAGAATGATGCTGGGTTATAGCCAAATATGTCAATGAGTTAGTAGCATCCAAGAAAACCCCAGGATTCCCTATGATTTCTATATAATTTTGATTCATCCTAGGCCTTATTGCTCCTAGATGCTCCAGATTCATTCTTCTCCTTTCTAGCCATTATATCCCACAAGACCTCCAAAAGCCTTTCTCTCATTAGGAGCAAATAGAAACTGCAAGGTGTTAAAGACTTAGTAATATTTAATGAATAGCTTTTTTTTTTCTCCTAAATGAAAGAAAAATCTCAGAGAAGAAAAAAACTTTCACAGTAAATGTTGACAGCATTCTAAAGCAGTTTGTAACAGCAACTGAACTACACACCTAACTCCAATTGTGGGAGTTCCTGATTATGAACTCTTCCATATATGACAGAGTACTCTAAGTGTGTCATCTGTTTGCTTCCTGTTTTATTAAAAAAGAGATCTTCAGGGAGGTTGTTGGATGTGGCTCAGTGGGTGGCCAGAATGGAACGCTACTCAAATCTCTGTTGCATGCCTACAAGAAAATTTATCTGCTAGATACTGTGAAAGACACAAAAGTAAGACAAGGAGCCTATACTCAGAGAGAGATAGACCTTGTCACAGCTAACTCTTGCACCAAGTACAAAGTGGTACTCCACAAGTTCTATTTTAATGAATGCATTTTTGCTGGAGTTCTAACAGAAATATTAACAGCACACTAAGAAAACATAAAAGGAGTGAGAGATTCACAATGGAAAATCAAGGAAGATATGCATTTGGACTGAGCCTTGAAGAACAAATAATTAACTGGAGAGAAGACGTACAGGTCAGGGATGTTGGAGACACTATGTCCAAATGTGCCCTTTAAATGGTAGACTAGTACTGCTGCTCAACTTCACAAGTGCCATGTTTCTTCCATCCACTAAAAAAATAAAAATCTACACACGTCTCTGGTTGTTAAAACTAATGATAATTTTCCTGCTGATTTGACCAAGCCTCTCTTAGTTCCACTTTCTCATGTATAAACTAAGAATCCTACTCACATCATGAAAGGGTGTCTGAGCATTAAATGAGATACTACACTATGACAGAGTCTGACGCCTATGAAACTCCCAGTTTGCCATAATAGTAGCAATTTCAGAAATAGCAGCTGTAGATTGCTTAAAACATCCAATTTGCTTCCAAAAAATAATTGTTGGAATGTCTGAACATAATCAAAGCAACTATTTTTTTTCTGAATACAGCTTAGCTGTACTCCTATGCTATTTTTTTTAGCTCTTCTACATTTTCTGTCAAGTTGAGAAGAAACATAATATTTAGTTTTGTGCTCTCAAAGTCTTAAATGCATATTCTAGCTTAGATCAACTGACACACATCTTAACGATTAAAACATGTCTTCATGATTCACGTAACATGAAGAAGGCTTTATGTGATATTAACCCATATTGGAATATTTATCCATGGTGTTACATTTCAGAAAACTTTACAATATGTGAATGGCTTTCAGCTACAAATATTTACATTACATGCTATAGAATGGCTTATTTTTTAAATGTATTTTTATATAAACTCATAAAATATCTAGACTTTAGTCTTGGCTGGAATGTTAACGTGTAAAATATAAAGCCCCAAAAGGCAAAAATTGGATTGCCAAGGCATTCCCTGATTCATTAAGACAAAACAGCTGTTTTGTTATTAAATGGTTACAAACATAAGCCATATATCAATTGTTTCAAATATACTAAAGTAAATAGAACAAAATGGATTGTTTGAAAACTATTATACTTATTTGTCAATCAAAAGAGTGTTTAGATTTCAGCCTAGAAATTGGAAAATATAAATAAAACACACTAAGATAAAACACACTGGGACACTTAGATTTTAAAAAGCATCAATAGATAACCATAAAAAAATCTTTTCTCATTAAAAATACTCTGAATTGTCTGAAAGAAACTGAAATTTAGTTGGGCATTCTCAGAATGTGGAAAATAAGAAAGGGGTGCTTTCTTATTTTCTTATTCCTATCCTTTGGAATAATTTTTTGTCATTTGGCAATGACTTCACAGACACATTTGCAAAGCAAGGAAATAAAGAAGCAATATTTAAGTGTCTAAAATTATTGTTGTCACTATGTGTGATAACAACGGCAAGGGTGCCTATGGTAGGTGAGCATTGCCCTGGAGGCTTTGGCCAAAGGACAGGAGATCACAAAACAAGATCCTGGGTGAGTCATGATAAATGAAAGAAATAGTTTATTATGTTTTTCTGAAAAATTCTTTTATTATAAAAACAAGAGGAATACCTTAAAGTTGAGACTATGTCAGAAAAGAAAATCATGTAAGTTAAAATCTGGTTTTTAAAAACAAGATTGGTTTGGATAACTGTAAAGTCCATGAACACATACAAATATTTCTATGCATTCATATAAAAGCAATCCCTCTTACCCTACCATGTTGACTAGTAGAATTTCTTTCTTTTTCAGAATTGCTTTACAATTAAAGGTGAGGAAAGTGTGGCTCCTCTCCACAGCTGTTGCTGTTCACATTTGAATTACTCTGGAAGGATTACAGGATTATAATACTATTAATGAAAATTTCAATAGCAAATGTCATCCTCATAACATTTTTCAAAGTGGTTACTTTTATATTATATCATTTAGTCCCAGAAACTCTATGGAATAATTGGGGTGGGTTCCTAATTTACAAATGAGGGACCAGACATTTGGAAGGTGATTTATCCAGGGTCACATGTGGTATAACTGGTAGCTGAATTCAGGACTCTGTCCCCCGATTCATCTTCATCTAAGCTTCCAGTGAACTTCCATATAAAGTATAAATTCCCTCCCTTCATATATACAACTTTTGAAGACTTGTACCAACTATTTGGAATATATGGACTATAGTTAAAAATTCCTTTTTTCTTTCAGTAAAAAGTCATTTTCCCTTTTCATGTTTATTAAGCTTCCAGGATACCCTGAGAATTGTTGTCCAAGGTGGTTCTCTAGTGGGACTTTTATGGAGAAATAGTTTTAATCAAACAATTAATTTTACAGCTTCAGCCTGTTATCATTGAAATATCGAATAGTAAGATTGCTATAAACCCCCACATTGAAGTCAGATGCTCTAAAGCTGTTTTGTAAGGGACAGTAGCCACTAACCATGTGTGGTTATTTAAATTTAAATTATTTTTAATACATTAAGTGAAATAAAAATGGCAGTTCCTCAGTCACACTAACCACATTTCAAGGACTCTATAGCCACCAGGAACTAGTGACTACGGTATTCTATGAAGCAGTCCTCTGGGATGAGTAACACCAGGGGTGTATGTGTGTGTGTGTAATAAACTATAATTTTGTTCTCCCAAACAACTCCAGGAAAATCAGCAAGTCACAAATAAACATGGGCTATTTATGTGGCTTCTCTTGACATGGGAAGAAACACTAATCCCCACGGGGCTATCAGACAACCCTAAGACCATTTTAGTGCTACAGTTTTATTCACAGCTCTGTGTGATAAGGAGAGGGCTGAAGAGTGCATCTGTAGTTTCTGGGATTTTGTGACAGGGATATCTAATGGGAGGACTTAGCATTTAGAGATAGGGTAGTTGGGGAAAGGATAAGGAAAAGAGATCCCTCCCATGAGAGAAGCCGATGCAAGAAGCCAGCAGGTCCAGGAAGCACCCAGGAAATATGTTCCATCAGCTCCACCTGGGGATTTTCTTTAAGGAACCAGATGGCTGCCTTGGCTGGGAGAGTGAAAATAGAGTAAAAGATGAAAAACCTCAGGAGAAAGAACTGAATATTGTTCTTACCGAACCGTCTGCTGCAGATGGTCAGGCATTCCTGAACTATGAAAGTAGGTCAATCTGAAAAGGCAGTGGTTTGGGGGGCCGGGACACACTCAGCCAGAATCCTCCATCTGCTGCTTCCCACCTCCCTAGCTTTGGTCACATTTCACCTTTATGACCCTCAATGACAAACTGTACTCATTGGGCTGAGGGCTAACCACGTAAAAGCCAGGGTGCTTAGGTTGGGTAACAAAGATGATTAAATCCAATAACAAAGAACTCATACAAATACATAATGATCACACAATTTTCTGTGAATGCAATGATAGACAAACACACAAAGTGTATGCCTGGTCAGGGTTGCAGGGGGAGCTTCCAAAGTAGGAAAAGATTGGTGGAGAAACTAATACCTGGGCTCAATAAGTAACTGTGAGGAGCAGTTGAGAAAGGAATCATAGTTTATAGAGAAAAGAAAGGAAAACTTTTAAAAAATGGAGAAAAAATATACATATCTATTTATGTCGATATAGATATATACACATATTTATATAAAAAATAAACATTTATATATTTTTTTTTAAAAAAAAGATCCCTTCTTAGTACAAAAGGAGAAAGACATATGTAAATCGGGGAAACATTCTATGCCTAAACAGGTAAAGAGTTAAAAGGGGCAGAGAACAATTATTGATTGAAAAGGAAAGAAAAATCAGAAGAATGGCTGGAGGCTACTTCAAATAAATGCTTTTCCATGAAGAATGATCTCTCTTTCTTTGTGTGCTGTCATTGCCTTTGCTGTTTATTTGCATTTGCACAACGCAATTTAACAGCGGTATTCATACAAACTTTCTCTCCTCTGTGGTCAGATAGGTAGCATCAATGAGTGCCAGATAACAGACATACTGGGCAAGTAAACTTCCTCAGGGACCCAGAGCCTCGGAGATCACAGCAGCAACCAACGTTCCTCCAGTAAAGAAGCTGTTACTGAATTTAAAGGCTAATCAGAAGCCACACAACCATCAACCACCTCTTTCCAGATGTCTCATGAGGCTCCAGTTGTTGATGTCTAGACGTCTTTTATTTGGAGCCCCGGTGTCCCACGGCATTATTTAGAGAACAGCAACTCACTGGCTAGCCCCCAGAGAGGCTACCACGTAAGTCATGAGCCCATTCCCCTTAGGAACTGTGCTTCCAGAAGCATGAACAAGAGGAGGTACTCTCAAGGAGAGCTGCCCATGTTATGATTTCCATTTTAATTGTTTATTACCAAAAATCTGAGATAGGGATGGTTAGTGGGTACAAAAAAAATAAAAAGAATAAATAAAACCTACTATTTGATAGCACAACAGGGTGACTCTAGTCAATAATAAGTGTACATTTTAAAATAACTTAGAGTGTAACTGGATTGTTTGTAACTCAAGGGATAAATGCTTGAGGGGATGGATGCCCCATTCTCCATGATGTGCTTATCTCACATTGGATGCCTGTATCAAAACATCTCATGTACCCCATAAATATATACACCTACTGATTACCCACAAAATTAAAAAAAATAATTTTAATACTGAAAAACATTAATTTGTTTCTGATACCATTCACTATTGTCATCTTTGACACTTCAATAACACATAAGTTAAGGCTCCCTGAGACTGTTACCAGGCTTGTGGATTAAAAGGAAGCTACTCTGCAGAGCGCGGTGGCTCAGGACTGTAATTCCAGCACTTTGGGAGGCTGAGGCGAGCAGATCACGAGATTGGGAGTTCAAGACCAGCCTGGCCAACATGGTGAAACCCCATCTCTACTAAAAATACAAAAACTGGCCAGCTACTAAGGAGACCATGGCAGGAGAATTGCTTGAACCCGGGAGGTGAAGGTTGCAGTGAGCCAAGATCATGCCATTGCACTCCAATCTGGGTGACAGAGAGAGACTCTGTCTCAAAAAAAAAAAAAAAAAAGGAAGATATTCATATTCTCCATGGGATGGTTGGTGGTTAAAGAGTTGCAGAGAAAGAAGGCCTATATTTGTCATCACAACTGTTTACTCTCCATTCCACCACCACTATCACCCAGAAAAAGTTGGGACAGGTCAACAGATCAACATCATAGGAAGGTGGGGGTGTGGGACATGGGCCTGTGGGAGATGTCCGCAAACTTTTACCTGTTGGCCCACTCTAGCCTGTCACCTGTTTTTGTAAGTAAAGTTTTATTGCAACACAGCCATAATTATTTGTTTACCTATGGTCTGTGGCTGCCATCTTGCTGGCATTGAACACTTGCAACAAAAACTATGTGGCCCACAAAGCCTAGAATATTTACTATCTGGCCATTTACAGAAAATGTTTGACTTGATCAAAGGTAGAGCAGAGACAGACATAGGAACTGATTTACTCAATATTTATCATCCTTTAAATCATTTGACAAATACTTGTGAAGTACTTGTGGTTGCTAGGCTCTGAGGATGTAGAAGGAAATAAATCCAATAGAGTCCTTTGCCTCAAAGAACTTAAAACTTTTTTCTAGTTTCACTGCAATTGTTCCTGTTAAACTATTTTCCTCCATGGTTATTATAAGGTACAGATAACTCTATCGTAACACAGTAATAGCCACAGGATAGGATTTAATTCAGGATTTTCAGATAAAATATAAGATACACAATTAAATTCAGTGCATATGAACTAAATGGGAATAGCAACTGTGAACAGAGTCAAACACAGTAAAATTATTTTCTCCTTGAATGATGCATCAAGAGAGGAACAAAGAAAAGTGTTCAATGGACTTCAAGTGCTTTTATTTTCACAAAACATAGGATAGGAATGATATAGGCAATGGATGGTAAGTATCAGGACAGGACTATCCCTATTATGAGATACACATGTCAAGTTACTAGAAATGATCCTGTCTGGTCCCTGTAATCCCAACAATTCGGGAGGCTGAGGTAGGCTGATTGCTTGAGCCCAGGAGTTCAAGATCAGCCCGAAAAACACGTTGTAGCCCCATCTCTACAAAAAATACAAAAATTAGCTGGGCGTGGTGGCATGCGCCTGTAATCCCAGCTACTGGGGAGGCTGAGGTGGAAGGTTGCAGTGAGCCAAGATGGTGCTACTGCATTCCAGCCTGGGTGACAGAGTGAGACCCTGTCTCAAAAAAAATTTAATAAACATTCAATTCTTTTTTTACTAACAATTTTTAAAGGGAGGTATGAAAAAAAGAGAGAGAAATCTAGAAATGGAAGACATAAAAAGAGAAACTATACCTACTACTCAGAGGAAAAATCCAAGGTGAATAATTGATGAGTGTTGAGAAATATGAAGAGTGTCCATGTGGACAAGCATGGATCTCGTGATAAAAATGCCTGGCTTAGCACATTCAGGTGCTTAGTCTTGTGATTATAAGAAAAGAGAATGGGAGAAAGGAAATTCAGCAGCACCTGAACTCGTCTCTTGTGTGTAAAATCTGCATCCAGAGCATTCATGTAAGCAGAATAGAAGCCCTTTTAGCAGCACAACAAGTCCTGCCCAGCCAATCCCCAGAGGCAGAGAGGCATGTGAAAGGAGACATGGTGTTTGCTGTCTAAATATATGAAAGCATGAGTCTTATTCATCAAACTAAATGCTTGTGTTTATAGCATCAATAGATGTTTAACTCACACAGACACTGCATAAAACAAAACACAGAGAAAGAGTTTGTTGTCACCATTAAAAAAAAAAATCCAGCCTGGACTATATTAGCTAAATTTAAGCAGTCTCTAAATTTAAAACATAAATGAGAAGTGGCTTGTTTCCAGGTCACCCATGAAGGGTTTTCATCAGATCTTCAGTTTGTCACAGTAGTTGACTACGGATTTCTCTTCCCAAGCATTTCCCAAAAAGAATTTTCTGATTTGTCACACATGTTCCCATTCATTGGTCCAGTGCCCTCGCAGAACCAGAGATTCTAAACTTGTCAGGAAAAGGGTTTCATAATTCATCATGCATACTTCTCTGTTGGCACCAAGAGCAGTGGCCTGATCCAAGTGCATGCTTTTGGAGACTCATGGTTGACTGAAGGGACCAGATTTTTGATAAAGTAATGTAGGACAAAGGAAAAGAGCCAGATAACACAGGCCCTGGTGAAAGGGGGAGAAAGAAAGAGAAAGGGAGTGAGGCTGCTAAGGGATGAGGTTATAGTGAGTAGAAGACGCTCTTTTTGTTGGGTGTCCCATGACAGAAATGTGTGATCGCATTGGTTGAGAGAGGTTGCTCCCTGCAGCAAGGGAAGATTTTGCCAGAAGAGTGATGACAGGCTTGGAACAGGAAGAGAGGGGGAGGACAGGACAAGGGGAAAAGGAGAGCCTGGTGAGAGAGCAAATGTGCTAGAACAGGTCATTTTGGAAATCATGGTGCCAGCCAGCCAGCACAGGAAGTTCATGTTGAGGGCCATTCTCAATGTAGGGCATCCATCTACCTTGGTGTTGACAAAGCTGGGGGCGGGGATAAAGAGTGATGGACAGGAGTTCATGGGACCCACGTCATTCTAATGTTCTTTGAAAGTGCCAATTTGTCTTCAGAGGTAAAATATTCTGAAAAGTTTCCTGTTTCCATTGTGTTCATAATGATTTCAGCAGTAAGCCATCTGAATTCAAAATTAAGATTTGCTTTGCTTGAAATGTTTCACCTTAGAAAGATGGAGCAGAATCATAAGAAAGGAATATGTTTAACCATTGTTGTTAAATCTAAGTATTCAGTCAGCCTTCTTCTCTTGCTGAATATTCAAATTGGAGAACCGCAGAGGACAAAGAGAAAAATAAATGCATTTCTGATTGCAAAATGCAAATTAATGCCTGCATTCTGCCCAAGTTCCTCCATTATATCCTTTTAGTTTTTTTTATTACCATCTAACTGGAAACCTTATGTAATTTTTTTATTGTTGGTGGGTAAGTGGGAGTCTCTTTATAAATTATTTTTAAATTTGTACTGATAATTAAAGCAATGCAAATTAAAGCTACAAAATAAGAATTTTCCTATCAAAATTGTGAAGATCCAAAATACTGATCACTCCTCAAGTTGCAATAGTTGAATAAAAACTTTAAATAGTCTTGCTGCCTTCTAAATTGATATTACAGGTTGGAAGGGCAATTTGGAAATGTATCTACACTTTAAATCCTTTTATCCCAAGAATTTCATATCATTAGAGCTACTCTACAGAGATACTTGTGCAATTGCTCAAATATATATGAACAAGGATGGTCCTTACTGAATATTTCACAGGTGTGAAGAACAGGAAATGATTAAAATATTCACCATATTTTAATTCACCAGTAGAGAACTGGTTTACTAAGTTATGGTACATATCTTCAGCAAAAGTGCTAAACAGTCCTTAAAGGAGTGAGCTACATTTACATGGTGTTGCATATATCATACATTGTTTCAATGCATTAGATGGGAGCAAAAAAAAAAGAATCACCATTATAATGTGATGATGCTAATCTTATTTTAAATAATATATCAATGGATAGAATCCATGAGTATTTGATAGGATTGTTTAAACAAAGGAAACATCCAGAAGGAGTCACAGTAAAACATAAGCCTTGGCTGCTTCTGAAAAGCGGCAAGTTGAGTTTGGCAAAAATTGAAGCCTTTTTTTTGTTGTTTTTCTTCCTACTACACTGTATTTCTTTCTTTGTTACAGGCCAGTATTCTTTCCTAATTCAAAAACTATCGTGGCATTTACTGAGACATTTTATTTCATACTTTTCTTCTCAGAAATCCTAGGATTTGCACATTTCTCTGGGTAAGTGTCATCATATCTAAAAAGCTTACCATTCAGTACTGGTCCTGCCAATTTATTTCAGTGATTGTCACTCCAGGCTCCTAAAAGTCTTTGGAATGTACGGCACATTCTCAAATCAGCTCTCCCATTCCTGCTTCTCTCCACCCTAGGACCCTTTACCTATATCCAAAGATAAGCTCTTAGGGACTGTCACACAGAAAGCAGGGTGAAATTTCAACCTTCCGTTCCAAACTCTCACCAGGACAAAACTCTGCAAATTTCTTCTCAAATAATAAAGGTTGATGATCTATCATTATATAAGAAAAAAATGTTGAATCTTAAAATAGTAAAGCTAGAAGGCTGACACATTATTTAGTTGGGTAGTTCTCAACCCTCACAGCACAAAGAAATCATCTCAGGATCTTTGTGAGCATAGAGATCCTCAGACTGTCCCCAGATTAGCTAACACCAGTCTATTTTGGATGCACAGCAATGACCGAAAACTTTGTCTAAGCCCTTATCAAAAAGATAAGAACATGAGTGCCAGAGAGGGTGAAGGAATTGACAACAGTCATTCATGTGCAGGTGGGAATATGTGTGATTCGCAAGATCTTAATTACTTATCTAGACTGCATGGTAATGAATAACTCAGGCAGTGGAATTAAACATAAACTTGATTTAAACTTGTTATTAAAGCATAAACTTGTTATTAACATCAAAAAGTCAGAAGGTATATTTTTATATTCTAAGACAAATTTTGCCTGAAAAATAATCTTACTGATGACACTTATTAGTCGAATATTCGAAAAACAGATCTCATGCTGCCTTAAAGGTAAGTAAATAGTTTCTCAAAACATTGTGTCTAGAAGACTTTAACTGCTTCCATCATAACTCATCAGCCCATCAAACACATCAATAAGAAGCTCAATAGCAGATTTAAATGTCTTAAAAGAATATAACAACTATGTTATCTCTGGATACAGCTCAGCATAAATTAAAACAGAAAGTAGTTTTCAAAATCACCTCCTTATATTTAAATCTAGGCAACTAAGATGTGTCAAATTCTCATAGGGATTAATATACAAATCTTAAGTTTTAAATTGTTCTGTAAATAAATCCCAGGGTACGTCTAATTACTATGAACATTTCTAAAAAGACATTTTTTATCTCAGATATTATATTTGCATGTCAACCTTTTAGTCAATGAAGAATTTGAATTCACTTTAAGTTTTCATGATAAAGGTAAAGTAACCCTCCCATCCACAGGCACACACACACCATTGAATATGGTTTGGCATTGTGTCTCCAAATCTCATCTCAGATTGTAATTCCCATGTGTCTGGAGAGGGCCTGGTGGGAAAATGATTGGATCATAGGGACAGCTTCCCCCATGCTGTTCTCATGATATTAGTAAGTTCTCGCAAGAGCTGATGGTTTTAAAAGTGTTTGGCAGTTCCGCCTTTGCTCTCTCTCTCCTGCCACCATGTAAGAAGTGCTTTGCTTCCCTGTCATCTTCCGCCATAATTCCAAGTTTCTTGAGGCCTCTTTAGCCATGTGAAACTGTGAGTTAATTAAACTTCTTTTGTTTATAAATTACCCAGTCTCAGATAGTATCTTTATAGCAGTGTGAAAATGGACTAACACAGAGAATTTATACTGGACTGAGGCACTGCTATAAGGATAACCTGAAAATGTGGAAATGATTTTGGAATGGGTAACAGGTAGAGGTTGGAACAGTTTGGAGGGCTCAGAAGAAGATGGGAAGAAGTGGAAAAGTTTGAAACTTCATAGAGACTTGTTGAATGGTTTTGACCAAAATGCTGATAGAGATAGGGACAATGAAGTGTAGACTGATATGATCTCAGATGGAGATGAGAAACTTACTGGGAGCTGGAGAAAAGGTCACTCATGCTATGATTTAGCAAGGAGACTGCTGGCATTTTGCCCCTACCATAGAGATCTGTGAAAGTTTGAACTCAAGAGACGATTTAGGGTATCTAGTGGAAAAAATTTCTAAGCAGCAAAGAATTCAAGAGGTGACCTAGCTTATTCTGAAAGCCCTCAGTTATATGAGTTCACAAAGACACAGTTTGAAATTGGAGCCTGTTTAAAAGGGAAGCAAAGCATAAAGGTTTGGAAAATTTGCAGCCTAGCCATGTGGTAGAAAGGAAAAACCCATTTTCTGGGGAAAAATTCAAGCGGGCTGCAAAACTTTGCATAAGTAATGAGGAGCCAAATGTTAATAGCCAAGACAATGGGGAAATGTGAGGCTGGAGCCCCCAAACAGTCTCCATTGGGGCATTGCCTTGAGAAGCTGTGAGAGGAGGGCTCCTGTCCTCCAGACCCCAGAACGGTAGATCCACCGACAGCTTCCACAATGCACTTAGAAAAGCCACAGACACTCAATGCCAGCTTGTGAAAGCAGCTGTGGGAGCTGTACCCTGCAAAGCCGCAGAAATGGAGCTGCCCAAGGACTTGGGAGCTCACCCCTTTCGTCAGCGTATCCTGAATGTGAGACATGGAGTCACAGAAAATGTTGGAGCTTTAAGATTAAATGCCTGCCCTACTGGGTTTGGGACTTGCATTGGACCTGTAGCCTCTTTGTTTTGACCAGTTCCTCCTATTTGTAACAGAAACATTTACCCAATGCCTGCATCCCCATTGTATCTTGGAAGTGACTAACTTTTTAAATTATTTTACAGGCCCATGGGTGGAAGTGACTTGCCTTGTCTCAGGTGAGACTTTGAACTTGAACTTTTGAGTTAATGCTGGAACGAGTTGACTTTGGGGGATTGTTAGAAAGGCATGATTGGTTTGAAATGTGAAAAGGATGTGAGATTTGAAAGGGGCCAGGGGTGGAATGATATGGTTTGGTTCTCTGTCCCCACCCAAATCTCTTCTCAAATTATTATCCCCTATGTGTCAGGGGAGAGACCTGGTGGAAGGTGACTGTATCATGGGAATGGTTTCTCCCATGCTATTCTTATGATAGTGAATGACTTCTCACAAGAACTGATGGTTTTAGAATTGTTTGGCAGTTATCCCTTTGCTCTCACACTCTCTCTCCTGCTGTCATGCAAGACATGGTGCCTTTCTTCCCCTTTGCCTTCCACCATAATCCTACATTTCCTGTGGTCTCTCCCGCCATGCAGAACTGTGAATCAGTTAATGCCTTTTGTTAATAAATTATCCAGTCCCAGGTAGTATCTTTATAGCCGTGTGAAACAAACTAATACAGCACAGAAACCATAGTTGCTCAGCTTTCCCTTTAAGAGAGTTTGGGAGCCAGAGGCTGCTATTGACTCTTTTCAGGCAAAATTCTAAAATTTTCCTTGCAGTAATTTCATCTTCAAAAATCTTAGATAACTGCTTCGTGAAGCCTATGTCAAAACCTAATCCCAATGGACTATTGAGAGAATTGTAGAATAAAATTGTAGCATTCTAGGGCTAGAACTCTAACTTTTTCTCTTTGAAACATATTCCATCAAATATGTCTAATACAAACACGTTTCAATGTAAGACAAATGGTACTAATAAATATACCTTAAGCAGTAAGTACTTATAGTTTTCCCCTCTCTGAATGGGAAGACTTTAGTCACTACTCAGGGATAATCCATTATAATGCTGTTGTTTTCTTTTAAAAATGCATTTTTTAAATTTTTGTTTGTTTCAGTTTATTGTTTTCCCATGTGAAAAAACAGTTAATTTAAAGATGAGCTTTTATTGGTGTCTTTGAGGCAGCCTCATTAAATATTTTAAGACATTAAATGTTCTACCTTTTATTTTCTTTTTAATAATATGATAAATCCTGTGGGGTTTTGCCTAAACTAGACAATGTGGCATTTACTTATTTATTCAGAAACATTTTCAGGGACCACCTAAAAAAGTTTGTTTCTAAATTCCTTAATAATACTATCCTAATCCATCATGTTATTTACTATTTGCATAGTCATTTCATTGAATAGTTTATGATAAATGGAAGGGAAAGTATTTTCTTACAGTGCCATTTTTCACAAGACTGACTTTCTTATGAGAAGCAGTTTTTTCCTGGGACCCACTTTAATTTGTCCCAAACTTCTGAAGAGACATGGGGCTGCCCTGGCAGTCTGCTGATTTTGTACAGTGCCCATCAACTATCTGTTCTACTCTTTTTCACTTATCAACTCTGTGCAAAAGGGCTTCTGGAAAATGGACATTTCAGTCTATTCAGCCAAGAACACAAGCTGCTCGAGTTTCTGTCACACCCAAAGCTTCGATGAGTCATTGAATTTGCACTTCTTTTGTCACCTCTATCCAAATCCCTCATGATCTTAACAAGGCATGTCCAAACTTGCCACAGCATATTAATCAATTGTCTAAAGAATTCCATTGTTATGGCCTGAATAGTGTTCCCAAAATTCATATGCCAAAGTCCTGATCCCCAGTACCTCAGAATGTGACTACATTTGGAGATAAGACCTTTAAAGGGATAAAGTAAAATGGGGCCATATGAGTATACCCTAACAATATGACTGGTGTCCTGATAAGAAGAGATCAGGACAAAGACATGCACAGAAGGAAGACCATGTAAAAACATTGGGAGAAGATAGTGTCTTAGTCCACTTCCCATTGCTATGACAGAATTCCACAGACTGGGAAATTTATTTATGACAGAGAGAGAAAGAGAGAGAGAGAGATTTGGCTCACAGTTCTAGGGACTGGGAAGTCCAACAGCATGATGACAATATCTGCTTGGCATCTGGTGAAGGCCTTCTTACTGTGTCATCTTATAGTGAAAAGGCAGAAGGCATCACATGATGAGAGAGGGCAAGAGAGGGTAAGAGAGAGGGAAACAGAGAGAAAAAGAAGCCAAATTCCAACAATAATGGCACTGACCTAATCACCTATTAAAGGACCTACCTCCCAACACTCTTACAATGGCAATTAAATTTTAACATGAGTTTTGAAAGGAACATTTAAACCATAGCAGCCAGCCATTTATGAGCCAAAAATAGAGACCTCAGAAGAATCAACCCTGCCAACATCTTAATCTTGGACTTCTAGCCTCCAGAGCTGAGAGAAAATTAATTTCTGTCATCTAACAGAATTTCTGTTGTTTAAACCACCCAGTCTGTGGTAATTTCCTATGGCAACTCTTGAAAATTAATACAATTATTTTTCTCTAACTCAACTTTGAACACCTATGAAAGGCTGAGAGAAACTGGCAAGAGACAAGACTGGTGAGAAAGTCTGGTGTAAGATTCTGTATGGTCTTCAAGGTATTGGAAAGAATTAGAATTTTATTCTCAATGAGATGAAAGAAGACTATGGAATTCAATAGCAAGGACAAAACCCTTTGAGAAGGTAAGATTTGAGTGGTTGAAATCCAGAAGTAATGATATAAGTTACACAGTGGATTAAAAACTGGATAGGTTTTAGTAAGAACATGGACTCAGGAAGTAGAGGTGATAAAAGTCCCTATGTCTTCTTTCTAACACATGTAACTCTGGCTTGTATTTAATACAAATAATTAAATACAAGTTTAGTGCCTTGATCTAATATTTTTTTCATCTTAGTTAGGAAGTTAGGAAATAAATAGCAAGTCAGAAGATTTTTTTATTTTGCCATAATGCATTAGCTATCATTAGCCTTATACCGCTAGTCATTGATATTTCACAGGTGCACTTTAAAAAATCCTACTTGTGTTACCCTGTGAATTTTCTTTCTCACATAAAAATTCTGCAGTGATTATATAAAATCTTAAGTAGGTCATAATCATGTTCAGAGATTATCATTTGCTTGCCAGTGCAATCTTGGAAGATAGCACTACATTTCTTAAATAGGAATTATTGTTTCAGCTCCCCTAGCTAAGAGTAGTCATAATACAACTGGGCCTTTACTTGAAAATGTACAGTAATAGCCAGAATCAAATTCCCAAGTTTCCCTGAGAAGTTGTCAGAAATATTAAATGTTTACCATTTTTTGCTGTTTGGTTGGTTGTGATTTAGACTTCCAATTAAAATTTAGTGAGAGAAGGTATTAAAAATAGCATAATTCCTGGTACTTCATGGGCTTTCAAAAAATGTATACTGAATGAGTTATTAAATGAGTAAATGAACGTATCCTAGTTAGAGCAAGAATGTAGATGGTTATCAAGAGGAGACTGAAACCATGTCCTAGAGAGTTGTCAGGAACTCAAGCCATAACTTTTCTTTACCTTTATTTCTGCTTCATTTTACTCCCTCTCCACTAATTGGCTTTCTTTGCTCCTTTGTCCATGGATGTCTCATTTCTACTGAGTTTAAATCTGTGTAATATGCTAATGTGCTATTATTCATTCACCCCTCTGAGACTGCCTTTCATTCTCAGTTTCAAACTCCTGGCATCATCTGATTAGTTCACTTACAGTAAGGGTCCACCCTGGTCCAATTGGTTTTCACAAAGAGGACAGATTCGCACAAGACAAGTGTGACTCCTGAGCAAATTCTCTATGTGTCCCCATAAATGAAAGGCCAGTTGCTAGAGGAAAAAAAAATTGTAAATTGGGCAGATACCTAAATGATGTCAGCTGATGATTGTGGGGGAGAGGAGAAGCAGTAAAATTTTACTGGAAAATAAATAAATAAAAGGACATCAGGACAAGTTGCAAAGGAAAGATGAGAAGATGATGACTTTGAGTCAGAATGGAAGAGAGATTTGAAGTCAATATTCACAGAAGAATCATTCATAATTTAGTGGGTAATCTCTCTACTCTTGGTTTCAAGTGGACATTGAGTAAGTATTACCCGATGTATATGTTTCAGATGTGTAGATTTATAATATATACTTGCATCAGGATTAGGCAGTATGAGATTCAATTTATGAATATTTTCACACTTCTGTTACTTCTTGTACATTTATAAATCAAGAATAGCCCAAAAATTCACTTCAGCATACATTATTTTCATACTCTTTCATCATTTGAATGAAAAGTAGCTTATATTTGAAAAGAGAATGAACAAAAAAGCCAACTAACCTTGAGTTTCTGCTGAAGTAGCTGAGGATCCAAGATGCTCTAGGCTGCAAGCTGAAGTTTGGAAAAAATTCAACCTGCTGACTTTTATCCTCTCTTTTGGACAAGATGGCTGTGGGCAATTTGGGCCTCTGGCTATGAAACATGAACCTGTCTATCTGCATTATTAATGGATACTTGATGGGGTGAGCTAACAATGGCTGTGGTTTCTTTGAGGAAAAAAAGGAAATTTCTTGAGCTGGGAAAAGCAAAATAAACAGAAAAATGGTAACAACAACTAATATTTATAGACTGCTTATGATGTTCTAAGCATTGTATTAAATACTTTAAATGGCTTATTTAATCCAATCAATCTATGGCATGGATACTATTATTACCCCTATTTTACAGATGAGAACATCAAGGCTTGAAGAAGCTAAGTAACTAGTCAAGCTCACATTAGCTAGAAATAGAGTGGAACTGAAGATTTACTCCATGTAATATGCTTTAGAACCATCATTTTCCTGTAGACCTTAACATATTGTATTTTGCTGCATCCTTCATGTTGAGAATTAAATTCCAGACCAATCAACAAGTCATGAAAGTAAGCCCTCCTCTCTTTGGGTTCAAATATAATTGGACTTGTCTATAGCTACACCACCCTGAAAGCACCTGATCTTGTCTAAAATATAACTGAATTCATTAAACATGAGACAAAAATTTCTGGGCAGTTGAGACAGGTAAAAATATTTTATATGCATTTATACCCTAGTTAATTTAATATACAAACTTCTAGATATAACTTGTACTTTAGCTGTTTCAAATTGTTCTGAGCCCCAAAGTTGGAATTTCTTATTCATAGATAGGAAAAGAAGGAATGGGGATTAGTGGATAGAAGGGTATGCCAAGACTATAATTAATTTTTTGCAGAAAACACCAAGGAGCTACTCCATAAGAGGGAAAGAGTATTCTACCTTTCAAATTATTTCTTTCAAAGTAAATTGTAAGCTCAGATGGGAATTCAGTTATACCTTTTGATATGGTTTGGCTATGTCCCCATCCAAATCTCATGAATTATAGCACCCATAATCCCCACATGTTGTGAGAGGGACCAGTTGGGAGGTAGTTGAATTATGGGTAGGCAGTTACCCCATGCTGTTCTCATGATAGTAAGTGAGTTATCACAAGAACTGATGGTTTTACAAGGGGCTTCCCTCTTTGCTCAGCACTTCTCTTTCCTGCCATCATGTGAAGAAGAACACATTTGCTTCCCTTTTCAACATATTGTAATTTCCTGAGGCCTCCACAGGCATGTAGAACTATGAGTCAATCAAACAACTTTTTTTTAAATAAATTACTCAGTCTCAGGTATGTCTTTATTAGCAATGTGAGCTCAAACTAATATACCCCCAAACATTGATAGCAAAATCTAACTCCAGGTATGACCTCCACTCATGGTGATATCATATTACCACTTTTCTTTTGTTTAATTTTGGATAGAAATGGGCACATTTGCCCTTAGTATATTATATATAAGTGGATATGGATACATAAAAATATGGATATATCAAGAAGATTCTAAACAAGAAAGGAATTTGTGCATATTATTTATTCCTAAGTGAGATAGGCAGGTATCTTAGGGTGATATCTCAGTGACCGACCTTAATTGTCATATCTTGCTTAAATATCAGTTATAATTTATATTTTCGTCTATTATTATGAAAAGAAAAGGCTGAGAGGGAGAGAGATCCAAGATGGCTGATCACTAGCAGCTCGGGATTGCAGCTCCCACTGAAAGAGCAGAGAACGAGAGGACGCCACACTTTCAGATCAATTTTTGTTGCTCAAACACAGGAGATTCTCAGCGGAGGAGACCCACGTGTCGCCAGCGTGACTCTTGAGGCCGGTGAGGCGGTTTTGCCGCTGCCTTGGTGTGGCGGTTTTTGGTGCAGAGTCAGAAAAGCACCATCAATCTTAAAGCCGCTGTTTTGGCCGGAGCAGTGGGTTGCTCAGATTCTGGCGCCGGGAATCAACAAGTTGGACGTCCATTCAGAAACCCAACTATAAAGATGGTAATTATAAAGACCACAGATGGATAAATTTATAATGAAGGGAAGAAACCAGCCTAAAAAGGCTGAGAATACCCAAAATCAGAATGCCTCTCCCTCTACAGGGGATCACAGTTCCTCATCAGCAACAGAACAAGGCCTGATGGAGAAAGACTGTGTTCCATTAGCAGAAGCTGGCTTTAAAAAGTGGATGATAAGAAACTTCTGGGAATTAAAAGAACTTGTTCTAACCCAATGCAAAGAAACCAAGAACTTTGAAAAAAGGTTTGAAGAAATGTTAACAATAACACACAATTTAGAGAGGAATATAAGTGAATTAACGGAGCTGAAAAATACAACACGAGAACTTTGCGAACTATGCATAAGTTTTAACAGCCGAATTGATCAAGCAGAAGAAAAGATATCAGAGGTCGAAGACCAACTTCATGAAATAAAACAAAAAGACAAGATTAGAGAAAAAAGGATAAAAAAGAACGAGCAAAGTCTCCAAGAAATATGGGACTATGTGAAAAGACCTAATCTACGTTTAATAGGTGTACCTGAATGTGACGAAGAGAATCAATCCATGCTGGAAAATATGCTTCAGGATATTATTCAGGAAAACTTTCCCAACCTAGCGGGGCAGGACAGTGTTCAACTCCGGGAAATGCAGAGAACACCACAGGGATGTTCCTCGAGGAGACCAACCTCAAGGCACATGGTCGCCGGATTCACCAGGGTTGAAATGAAGGAGAAAATACTGAGGGCAGCCAGAGAGAAGGGTCGGGTTACCCATAAAGGGAAGCCCATCAGACTCACAGCAGATCTCTCAGCAGAGACCCTGCAAGCCAGAAGAGAGTGGGGGCTAATATTTAACATCCTTAAAGAAAAGAACTTTCAACCCAGAATTTTACATCCAGCCAAACTAAGCTTCATAAGTGAAGGAAAAACAAAATCTTTTGTGAACAAGCAAGCACTCAGAGATTTCACCACCACCAGGCCTGCTTTACAAGAGCTTCTGAAAGAACCACTACAAATAGAAAGGAACAACCAGTATCAGCCTTTCTAAAAAATACCAAAAAATAAAGAACATCAACATAATTAAGAAATTGCATCAACTAATGGGCAAAACAGCCAGCTAACATTAAATGACAGTATGAAACACACATATATTGTTATTAATTCTAAATTTAAATCGACTAAATCCCCCAATCGAAAGACACAGACAGGCAAAAAAAGCCAAGACCCATTGGTATGCTACATCCAGATCCATCTCACATGCAAGGGTACATAAAGACTCAAAACAAAGGGATGGTGAAAAATTTGCCAACCAAATGGAGAGCTGAAATAAATAAATAGAAAGCAGGAGTTGCAATTTTTGCTGATAAAATAGATTTCAAAGCAACAAAGATCAAAAGAAGCAAAGAAGGATATTACATAAAGATAAAAGGATCAATGTAATAAGAAGAGCTAAAGATCCTAAATATATATGCACCCAATACAGAAATACCCAGATATATAAGACTTACAAAGAGACTTGGACCCCCACGCAATAATAGCAGGAGACTTCAACATCAATATTAGATAGATCAATGAGACAGAATGTTAACATCGATATCCAGGACTTGAACTCAGATCTGGAACAAGTAGACTTAATTAACATTCATAGAACTCTCCACTTTAAATACACAAAATATACACTCTTATCAGTACTACATCACACGTATTTACAGGTTTAAATGAAATATTGGTTGGCTGCTTGTTAATTATTTTCTTCCCTCATTTTTTTTTATGTCTCTATTATTAAACACAATTACAGGCATACCCAGTTTTAGACTGCATTCTAGCCCGGGCAATAAAGCAACACCCCTGTTCTCTCTCCCTCTTCCTCTTTCTTCCTTTCCTTTATTCTTTTTCTTTTTTTTTTTTTATTCTTTTTCTTTCTTTCTCTCGTTAAAAAAAAAAAAAGAAAAGAAAAGAAAAACTAACACATTAGTGTTTCAGGAATTTCAGGCTTATTTGTTTATTTTCCCGGAGATATTCATAACACTTTCCTGCTACAAACTTCTAAATTTGCTCCTGAATATGGGACAAGAAAAACAAGGTCAAAGAGTTTGTCACAAGAAAGAGAAAATGGTTTCTTTACTTAATTCAACATTAGCAGTTAAATCTAAAATCCAGAACTCCAGATTATTTTAACTGTACCACAGAAATGTTTATCAAAATTTCTGTTTTAAATTTATAATAAAAAAAAAAAACTCATGAACAAGTGGACAAAGGGCATGAGCAGACACTTTTCAAAAGAAGACATTAATTGGGCCAAGAAACATATTTAAAAAGTTCAACATCACTGATAGTTAGAGAAATACAAATCAAAACCACAATGACACACCATCTCATGCCAGCCAAAATAGCAATTATTAAAAAGTGCAATTATTAAAAAGTTGGCGAGGTTGCAGAGAGAAAGAAACACTTTTACACGTTGGTGGGTGTGTAAATTAGTTCAACCATTGTGAAAGACAGTGTGGGGATTCCTCAAAGATCTAGAGGTGGAATACCATTTGACCCAGCAACCTCATTACTTGGTATATACCCAAAGGAATAGAAATCATTCTATTATAAAGATACATGCATGCATATGTTTACTGCAATGCTCTTCACAATAGCAAAGACACAGAAACAACCCAAATATCCATCAATGATAGACTGGATTTAAAAAAAAGTCATACATATACACCATAAAATACTATGCAGCCATAAAAAGGAATGAGATTATGTCCCTTGCAGGGACATGGATAGAGCTGGAAGTCGTTTACCCTCAGCAAACACACACAGGAACAGAAAACCAAACACAGCATGTTTTCACTTATAAGTGGAAGCTGAACTATCAGAACACATGGACACATGGTGGGGAACAACACACATTGGGGCCTGTCAGAGTGGAGGGGTGGGAAGAGGGAGAGCATCAGGAAGAATAGCTAATAAATGTTGGGTTTGATACCGAGATGATGGGTTGATCTGTGCAGCAAACCACCATGGCAGACATTTACCTATGTAACAAACCTGTACATCCTGTACATGTACTCCTGAACTTAAAAGTTGAAGAAAAAAAAAGATGATAAACCAGTCCTTAGAGCACAAAGAAAAAAAAAGCACATTCTGTTTTGTCTTAAATCCAATAAACAGCAAATATCATAACCTTATTCAAATGCATATTTTTTCTTAGTTAATGTATAGGTTCAGAATTGGAAAATATAATTAAATTGTACCTTATCTAGTGCTTTCCAGTATTTTCAAATCCAAATTTGAAGAGAATTTGAATGAATCTATTAACCTTTTTAGCCCTAATTCTTTGCATTATTTTTAGTGACTGCTTTTGAATGACAATGTACATCTTTACCTTCTCACAGTCTTCTTAAAATTGATACTGAGCCACTTCACATAAAATAAATACTCCATCATATAAGTCCCTTCACTTTTATCTTCTGTCCTTTATAATTGTCATATACATTCATTACATTTTTATACAGCAAAAACCTTATATACAATATTATAACTTTTTCTTTAAGCAGTCACATATATATTGAAATTAAGAATAAAAAGTAATTATCATGTTTATCCAATTTTCTGTTCTGTTCTTTATTCCTTTTACAGGATCAGAGTTTCCATCGCTATCATTTCCCCTAATACCGGAGGATTTCCTTTGGCATTTTTTTTCTTTTCTTTTTTTTTTTTTTTTTTTTTTTTTTTTGTAGCACAAGTCTGCTGGTAATTAATTCTCATTTTTAAATATGAAAATGTTTTATTTTGCTGTTTCTTGAAGGATATTTGGAATTTATTCTGGGTCTAGAACTCTGGCTTGAAGTTTTGTTCTTTCAGCATGTTCTTACGCTGTCTTTGGGCCCCCATTGCTTTTGCAGAGAGGAATTTGATTGCTGTTTTATTGTACGTGTCATTTTTCCTTGGCTGCTTTTAAGATTTTCTTTTCAACTTTGGTTTCTAGCAGATTGACTATGATGAGCATAGGTGTAGTTTTGTTTCTATATGTCCTTTTTGGGTGCACTAAACTTGTTATTTTAGTTTGTTTATTTATTTTATATAAAATGAGTGGCTTCTCTCCTCAAACATGAGGCAAATTTACTAAGAAAACTGAGGTGGCTGGAGATATTTTAATCAAAGAAAAAGTAACTTTAATGACAGAATAGAGGAAAAGATAATTCCAAAAACACACTGATGACACAGCAGATGATAGAAGCGATGTATCTGAGAAAAGAAACTAAGAAAATATTTGGCCAGAACTCAAACCAGGTTTCATTTACTCCATTTTTCCATGTTGTTGATCACCCATGATATATTGTGTAAGGATATTAAAACTAAAGATACAAAACATGAGAGGGGAAGCCAGTGCAGAGTTTTTGCAATAAACAAGATAAAAGGAGCAAAAAGGATTATTTCCTAAAGTGTTGCTGTTTGTGTTACCTAATAACATAAGCTAATTTTAAAAATGGTTCTGACATTTAAAATTAAAATAGCAGGCCCTTTATACAGAGTTGGGCAAGAGAAGTATCTTGAATGAATATTATCAAACATATTAAAGAAACATTCTTTCTTTGGGATGTCATCTTTATTGCCCCCAGCATAATTAGCTATGGTGGAAAATAAGGTAAAGCATTTTGTCCATCTGCAAGAGTTTCATGAATGCAACTTCTTTAATAATACCTATTAGTTTATCAATGGAAAAGCACTTTCTGATCACCTGTTTACACAAAATTCCTGCTGCTGAGTCATTTGCACATTAAAGAGCACATTGATGTAGGTTGACAGAAACAACCAACTGATCAACCTGAACAAGTGTTTGCATTCAGTAATAATTTATATTATGCATAAGCAAAGGTAGGTGCATTCACAATGGGGTGGCAGATAAAGAGACTAGCAATTTCATGTTTAGACAGAAAGACCTGACAAGGAAGAGCTCATTAGGGTCTCTGGAGAGTAGCTGACAACTGAGGAGCTGTCGGCTCTGTCAAAAGACCTTTGAAAACAGTTCTTGTTTTTGAATCAGTATTTTCTGAATCACCAGCAGGATTCCAGAATCACATTGTTTGCCTCCTTGCCTAGTTCTTCACCCTTCAGTGCTATTAGAATTTGCCCAAAGCCTTAGTTGCCTTCGAAATTTTTGCTCTAATGTACATGCTCACAAACAAACTGGAATCTATTTTCTCAGAAATCCCCTTATTTTTCCTTGCTTCTATTTCAGCTAATTACTGTCAGACTTTGCTTTGACATATGCAGCTACTGATAATATGTGATTGCATATGTAAGACACACACACACACACACACACACACACACAGACTGACCTTGACTTTGTGTCTATGAACAAAAGGAAGATGGTAGGAATAGAGAACTGGACTTGGAAAAGAACCGATTCAAATAACTGCTATTCAAAAGCAAAAACAAAACCCAAACCAAGAGTTCCTGCATGCAGGTCCAGCCCAGGTAACACATTTTGATGAACTGCCTCTCGGGTTTCTTCTGCTTAGGTGTAGCAGATTCTAAATTTCTTTCCTGGATTGAGGATTTAATTCAAGATACAAACGTGTTAGCCCTCAGCACCACCATTCCCAGCTCCTCCTGTCTGCTCCTCTCCCTGCCCCCAGCACACACACATTCATAATCATCTCTACAGGAGTGTTGCCCTCCACTCCACCCTCTATTTCCAGTGTTGTATTTCCTGAAAGTTCATACCAGCACTTATCAAAGGTAGGAAGAACCATGTTTATAAACATGTGTTTATGTACCTTTTTATGTGTGGGGAAAAATCCATTAATAACGGCTAGCATAAGAGGCATAAGAATGATTATCCCCACTTTACAGTGGGCAGGCTGAGAAATGTTTATCACTCATTCAAGGGTGTATGATCAATCACAGATAGGCTAGATTCCTACTCAGATCTGACTCCCAAGCCTTTGTTTTATCTCAACCAACATGCTAGCCTGTCACCCCTGAAGCCAGCCTCTCTATCTTTGGTTGATGTTTGCAGCCCCTTTGGAAATTACCAGATGTATGGAACCTTAACTCTCAAGGCTCAGAGTAGTTCAAGAATCCCTCTTGGTAACTCTACCACTGCTGCATTAATTCCTTTAATGAAATCATAAGACCTCTGGTGTATGTGGTTACCTTGATTTTCTTCATGATCTGACTGCTTCAGAAGTGTGATGGTGGTTGGGTCACTGATCAAGCTGAAACAGGTATTATCATCATCTCCATTTTTTTTTTTTTTGAGACGGAGTTTCACTCTTATCGATCAGGCTGGAGATAGAGTGCAACGGCATGATCTCGGCTCACTCCACCTCCTGGGTTCAAGCGACTCTCCTGCCTCAGCCTCCCAAGTAGCTGGGATTACAGGTGCCTGCCACCATGCCTGGCTAATTTTTGTATTTTTAGTAGAGATGGGATTTCACCATTTTGGCCAGGCTGGTCTTGAACTCCTGACCCCAGGTGATCCACCCGCCTCGGCCTCCCAATGTGCTGGGATTACAGGCATGAACCATCATGCCTGGCCCATCATCTCCATTTTAGTGAGGAAATTGAGACTTACTGGAGTTGTGAACAATCAAGATCAAAATCAAGTTCTATTTGTCAACACACCTCCTTGAGAGTGGGAAACTTACCTTTGCATTATCTAGAGTTCTAGTCTACACCCAGTACATTTCTTCACTTGAATTGCCCTAAATATCTCCTTTCAGTATAACCTCTTTCCTGTGCCAGCTCTCTGACACTGAACAGGACCTTCTAGTGTGCACCAACATTCTGATCTCAACGTGATCTCAAAATCCACTTTATTTTCTTCTATGACAAGTCATAATCCCTAAAAGAAGAAAGAAGTATAAGGTTTTTTATTTTTTATTTTTAATAGAATAACCACTTTCCCAGGAATGTGGGCAGGACTAAGGGCATCATGCTAGGAAGAGAAGACTATGCCCAGGAATTAACAACAGTTGGGAATCTATTATATTCTGCTGGACCTAAAGAGGCAAGAAAGAAGGATGGTATTAATGGAACTATTAATGGAGAGCTGGAGCCTTGGAAGTGGAGCCATCTGACAGGAGTAGTAGTGGCAGGAAAATGGAGTCACTCTCATGTATTGTGAAGCAGGAAGAGAAGAGCAGGAACAAATATTGTGATCTCTCTCTTCCCATTCTTCAGTCGACTGCTGGGCCTTCCATTAGCTGAATCCAACTAGGAGCCCAAGTACAAGAGAACTAGAGTGATTTAGGGCACCAAATAAGACAGAAAGACAGAAAATGTGTCTGGAGGGAAAAACAGAGAGCCACCATCTACCTCCCATCAACTCCATTCCTTAATATATATCAAAGAAAAATGAGTGTGTATAACTACCAAACCACATGCACAAGAATGTTAATGGCAGTTTTATTTAAAATAGTCTAAAAGTGAAAATAACCCATATGTACCTCGGCAGTAGAATGGATACATTGTGATATATTCATAGAATAGAAGGACACACAGCAATGAAAAAGAATAAGCCACTCATAAGTGCAACAAGATGAATGAATCTCACTGATACAACATGAAGTTTAAAAGCCAAACACAAGACTACTACTAAATGATTGCATTTATAAAAAGTTCTAAAATAGGTAAAAACCAATTTGTGGTGCTAGAAGTTAGAATAATGTTTACCTCTTGGTATATGTGGGAAGGGAGATAGAGCTGCGTATTGACTGGGAAGGGACAGGAAAAAGCCCATGGGTGGTGGCCACTTGGGCTTAGAAACATGTAAAAATTCATTGAGCTGAACACTTAACAAAGGTTTACTTCATGCAAGTTGTATCTCAATTCTAGCAACAATAACAACTACCACTATTGTTCTTCCTACCTTGCATGAAGCAAAGTCATCCAGAATTAAGTTGCCTGCCTCATGATAATAGTGAGTAATAAACTTAAACTCTTGGAGTTTGTAATATGGATATTTCTCATAGATGACAAAAAAGGAGCAGGTTGCTAGGATGCAAATGACGAAGGCAAAAAAGAAATTCATCTTTAGAAAACAATTGAGCAGTGAATTCAAAATAGCCCTTTTGGAAACACAAGAAGACTGTAGGTAGCATTAATACTTTGGGGAGGGCAAACCTTTGAGGCCCTCACGATTATGCCACACTGGCTGGTGCCTGTGTAGGTCTGGTTCACAGCACTGTCTAAAATGTTGCTATGTCACACGGGTTAAAGCCTCAGAGAACTATGACAGATCATCCATTTTTATGAAAGCGTCCAAAAATATTGCATGGCTGATTTTCAAATGGAATTTATTTTTTCTTGGTAAATTGGGTAGAACATAGAATTTAGTGAAATTATACAAACCCACCTGGCTTGCTGTTTTCTCATTTACTACTAAGTCGATTTTCAATGCACTATTTATTAATATTTCTAAATAGGAGCTCCAATTACATGGCATTTTAATATCCTGACCCAAAGATAAGAATTTAACAGATCTTTTTGCTACGCTGCTATCTCAATGGGCCTGATCGTATGGTGAAAAAGCCATACCCTGGAAATAAATTGTTCCCCATACAAGTGGAATTAATGTTTCTAAGCACCATGGATCCATTGTGTAAATCATTTCTCCATGGTAATCTGTTGGGCTGCCAAAGATCAGCTTATAGAATTGAAACACAAGAGAAAGGGTGACTGGATTTCAGGACAACTGGATCTGGAATGAAGATCCAGGACAACTAGATTCAGAAGCAAAAAATTCCAAAGATGGTCTCAAGACCAAAAGGGGATTTAAGGCTACGATTTGTGTGGAATTTGCATACTTCATGTCCCCAGGGCCATAACAGTTTATAGATTCACCATATACGGGACTTCTCTGGTATTTCCACCATATCTGAAAAGTCCACCCCACAGTTCTCTCAGATTCACATGGGAGTTCCCAGAAGTCATCTTGTATGTATTCTGTGAACAAACCCGCAAGGCTACGATATGTTGCTCACCACCTTCCTCCTTTCTTAACCAGCTCAAGCTGGGCATGTCTCCTGTTAGGCCAGCATGTCTCCAGGGCTTTATATCCGTACTAAGGCCCTGTCTTGAGCCAGTGCCTGAGCTGTCACCAAATATTATTGCTGATACCTTAGTGCTATCTCAATGTCAGGGAGATTTTAGTGAAACTGTTGTTAAGTTTAGGGTTTTTTAGCTTTTCATAAAATATACGATACATTAAAAAGAGCAATAATACCTACAACAAATAAAATAACAACTTGTACCTACCACTCAGCTTACGAAATAAACCATCACCATGGTTTGTAGACTTTGTAGACTCCTCTACATCCTTAAACTCATTCCTCTGTTCCCGGTGTTTATCACTAAACCTCAACTAGAAATATTTGAGGTTTTGTTGATTTTCGAAATTAAGCAAGATCTTTATATTTTTTCCAAGAAAAGGTCAGCTGGGGCAAAGCTGGAGAGGAGTTCAGACTGGAGCAACAGGAAGGTGGGTGGGGCAGCTTTTTCGCAAGCATGAATATCAATAGCTCCACTACATTTCTCAATAGTATTGGGATACTGAGCCTAGGTCCAGCGCACAGGCAGAGAAGCTAAATCTGGTACTCTGGTGCTGAGCCTAAAACCTTAAAGCAGGCATAAATGCTCCCAAGTCAATGGTATCTCCTGGCTACTTAAAAAAGCAGACGCAGAAATGGAAGCAAGCCATCTCTGGAGAAAAGATATTTTAATTAAGGTACATGAACATCATACGTATTAAAATCAGGCAGTAAATTCAGACTCAAAGGACAGCAAGTGCAGTCAAAGAATACACAAGCAACCATGGATGAATCAACAAAAACGATAAATAATAGCTAGAGACAATACACCCTTGAAGGACTGGAGTTACTGAAATTATTAGGTACAGAATATAAAACAGGTATGTATTAAATATTTGAAGAAATTAAGGACATAAAAAACAAAGTAATCAAACAACAAGGATTATCGATTTTCTGAAAGAGCCTAAACCTGGAGTTTTTAATCCTTTTTTAGAGCGGGAGTTTTTTTAACTACTTCTTTAATTCCATTAATCCTTCAGAACATTCAATTTCTATATATTTATAGAAGTATAAATATATAGAAATATATATTAAAATACATCATATAAATATATATCATATATCGAATATATATTTACATTTCTATAAATACATAGAAATTGAATGTTCTAAAGGATTAATTAAATAATCCCTTAGATTACAGCTATAATAATTGTATTGCTCTCCAATATGCCTGTTTTATCTGTTTCCAAATGTGTTAACATAAATTTGTTCACATTTTCATTAAATGTATCCTTGCAACATTGTTAACTACTTTTTTTCCATCAAAACGTTGGGGGTTTTCCTCCTTTTTTTTTTTACCCAAGCTTGTAATAGTTTTATTTTTTTCTCTATGAATCAAAATTTTGTTTTGTTGGTTTTCTCCATCAAATGTTTATGTCTTGTTTTATTTCTGCTCTTCCCTTTGTTATTTCCAACCTATACTTTCTTTGGCTAAATCTGTTGCTATTTACCAAATTGTGTAATGAATGATGCACCTGGTATTAGGTTTCAAATCTACCTTCCTAACCTCTGCTTTGTGATGATGGTTCTGAAGACAACATGTCTCCTTTGCCAGAAGGCTTCCTGTTGATTTCTATCAATAGGAAGAACTAGGGGAAGACTAAATAGCAGGAGAAGGAGAGAAGCAACTTATTCATTTCTGCTTATTTTTCCCATCAGATCATCCCACTTTGGCCTTTTACACTGGCAGCAGCTGTTAATTACAGCTTTCAGATCATTGGCTCACTCTCACTAACAGAGTCTTTGTGTCCCTTCATGAGCACCAGCTACAGAACCCATTTGTTATGTGTCTGTGTCTCAACAATACAGGATCTCTTCCCAACCTCTGAGGTACCACCAGTACCAGTTGGGTAGGATCCTCACTTCAGAGGTTAAAGCCCCATTGTGTGAAGTCCCTCCCTCCAAGCTCCTGAAATTCCAGTAGCAGCCAGGTAGGTGACACTCTTCTAGGACTTCGGAGTCCTAAATCTTTGGGCCCTTCTATGAAACTTGTAAGTTTTGATCAGCTTCCCAGTGAGCTTCCTGATCTCAGCTTCCTTTTATTCCTCCAGCCTGAGTGGAAGTAGCAGCTTTTTGTAGTGATCTCTTCTAACATTCTCCTTTTCTTTTTTCAGTTCCCTATCATCAAATTCCCTATGTTAAATTATCTCTGTTGAAATACCTAGTAGGGTTTCTTTCCCTGAATGGACCGCAAGTGATGCAGGTTGAACAACTGGTATCCAAAATGCTTGGTATACTCAACCAGCTTTAGTGTTGAATTTTTGAAGTGCATAAAATTTTGGATTTTTTGGGGGGCAGGGGGTTGGAATATTTGTATATGCAAATATTATATAAAAATATATATTTATATATTATATAATTATAAATTATAAATTTATATTTATATATTATATAAATATATTTATATTATATAAATATATATTATATAAATTATATAAATTTATGTAAATTTATGTAATTATATATATTATATAAATATATATTTATATATTATATATACATTTATATTATATATATATTTATATATTATACAAATATTATATGTATATATATATAAGTGATATCATGAGGATAGGATCCAAAACTAAACACAAAATTTACTAA
>NW_022436942.1:50520405-50655093 GCF_009761245.1 Sapajus apella
TTTGAGATGGAGTTTCACTCTTGTTACCCAGGCTGGAGTGCAATGGTGCGATCTCGGCTCACCGCAACTTCCGCCTCCTGGGTTCAGACAATTCTCCTGCCTTAACCTCCTGAGTAGCTGGGATTACAGGCACACGCCACCATGCCCAGTTAATGTTTTGTATTTTTAGTAGAGACGGGGTTTCACCATGTTGACCAGGATGGTCTCTATCTCTTGACCTCGTGATCCACCCGCCTCGGCCTCCCAAAGTGCTGGGATTACAAGCTTGAGCCACCGTGCCCGGCTACTAATGTTTAATATATACCTTATATATTAATGTATAGCCAAAGGTAATTTTATATAATATTTTCAATAATGTTGTGCATGAAACAAAGTTTTGACTGCATTTTGACCATGACCTATCACATGAGTTCAGATGTGGAGTTTTCTACTTGTGAATTCATTTTGGCACTCAAAGCTTCAGAGCTCAATCAGTTTTCATCATTTTGGATTTCAAATTTTCAGATTGGATCTCCTCAACCTGTGTAAATGTAAAGTTTATTTCTTTCCATTCTTTTTTCTATTATAAACATCTAAGGATTATGTTAGAGTCGTTGTTCTTGCTCCTTTTTTGTCACACCTATATAGCAGAGAAGAATCTGGGACTGTGTCTCTCAGAATAATCTTCTCCATATGTCCTATGTTTGGATTTGGATTAGAGTCTCTCTCCCTCTCTAAGTAGGAAGGCTATGACTAGAAGAGTGGACATAGGCCTGATAGAGAATTCATAGCTTCTTTTGGGAGAGCTCCTTTTATCCAGGGCTTCAGGTAGCTGAAATATTCAGTGTGAGCTTCCTGGATATTTTTGAGATTTTTCTAGACTTCTGTGAAAGCCCCCAAGAATTAACTAAAGTTTCTTTTTATTTTGTTTTAAATTGTCTTTTGTTACATTAGCTTAACTAATTCTTAAGCCACACTTAACCACTTCTTGGGGGTCATTTTGTGTTTCCCACTAAAGTTTAATTACATTAAGATAAACTGATAGACATATGCTTTGCTTTTTCTCTGTTAGATGACCCAAAACTAAGGCTAATTATTAGAATAACCACAAGAGATTTTAAATACACAGATGTCTGAGCCTCATTCCTGAAGCTGGGTTCAGGTAAGTACATATATTTAAAGCTCTTCAGATGAATTTGAATGATCAACCTTGTTTTGGAACCACTGCTCTGGTTTCAACCTTTTAATTCGTTTGTTGTCTTGTGATCTTAAGATCCATCCTATGTTTCTCTGTTACTTGTTTATCTCCTTCTTGGGCCTCAGTATCAAAATACACTTCACGAAGTCATTTGTAAGCTAATGCTTCAGAAAGTAGGATTTAAAAACTCCTCCTGCCAGACATCACTCCCGAAAACAAGGATCACTTATTTTGTACATGATGTCCCTAAGCATGTTTATTTCAGAATGACTGATAATGGTAGGCTCTGTGAGAACAGCATGATGGACTACGCATTTTGATTTTATAAATGCAGAGTAAGTCAAGAATGCCAAATGGCAATGTCATAATCCCTCTGTTCTCTGCCAACCTATTACCTTATGGACTCAAATATGTCGTTCTCGAAGCAGATGGCTCTTACTGCTCTCCAGGTTATTACATAAGGAGATGAGGTGCAGTGGATTGAGCTTGCGTGATTTCCAGGAAGACTAGCACAATGAACATAACAAGGTCCTGGGTGTAGGGAGACAACTGAATTCAGAACCAGGCATGCCTGGATTTAAATGTTAGCTTTGCCTCTTTCTGATGATGAGAACTTCAGCAATATGTGAAGTTCACTTCATATACGTGTAACAGTACAATATTTGGTTTTTGGTGTCTGGCTTCTTTCACTTAGCATAATGTCTTCAAGATTTATTTATATTACCAAGTGCCAGCATTTTCTTTTTAACGTTGAATAATATTCCACTGTATATATAAACCATTTTCAGTCTTTACATTCATCTGGCAGTGGACCTTTAGGTATTTATCATGACTCTTAACTTAATTTCACTGCATATTTTTTTATGGCTATCTGTCAATTTAGTCTTGTGTTTGCACATCAACATCACCTTCTTTATTCTTAAATATACATGAATATCTAAGAACAGAAGCAATAACTTTTGGGCAAATATAGGGCCATACACTGAAAAATAGGTAGAGAAATAGTTACTTCCTTTCCTTTTTTAAAATTTTGGAGACTCAAATTCAGGGATTTCCTGCATCCTGCAAGCTTTTGACATTGAGTGCAATAGTCTTAAAGCGGGTATTGCTCACAATGTTTATGTCGAAAGACCTTGGTCTCTCAGCAATCCATATGTAGATGAGGTCTGGCTGCATGAACTGAGGGCTTTGCTTCGAGAGAAGAGCCTGTGCCTTCCCATTCTCTTTTCTTTCATGCTTTTTATGAGAGGAGCCTTCCAAATGGGTTTGAAAGGATGTCAGCTGAGCGTGGGCACCAGCTTGATTCTTAACTTTAAATGAATTGCTCAAGGAAACTCAATTTGGCCTTCATTCTCTTGTCTGTAAAAATAGAGATGATAAGATCACGTTGACATGTTTATTGTAAATTTGAGTGTTATGTACATAAAGCAACTGGCAAAGAGAAGGTACACAAATACTTACTTTTTTGAGATTTTTATATTTTAAAAAATTCCTCCCTAAGTTTGTTTCTGAATGTCATTTTCTCTGAATTAAAGAAGCCACCCAATACGATTTATTGCAAGCACAGGTTAAAAATCCTTTTTCAGGAACCCATAAAAGTGACTGTTATAACACAAAGCACACATAGACTAAAATCCCAGTTTGTGAAAGGATACTGCTTATCTGGTTTTGCTTTCTCAAGGCACTGGAATCTTGACTGGTAGCCCAGCAGAGTCCAACCAATTTAGGTATCTAAAAATATAATTATATAAATGTGTGTGTGTGTGTGTTGTGGAGTTGGAAGGGGCCATAGGACTTTTAAAAAAATGCAAACTAATTTGATAAAAATTACTGAACTCACTCAATCAAATGAGAACTACATAAGAATATTTTTAAAACAATTTTAAATATACTTACATAAAACAAATGACATATAATAAGTAGTAGGGAATTCAGAGTCATTTTCACTTTCACTCCTGAGCAGGAATAAGTAAAATGACAACAATAACCAAGGGAATAATTCAAGTACAATATACCATCTTTTACATCTGAGTATTTTGTGGGCCCCACATCCCTGTCCCAGCCAGGCAGGTGGTGTTTTCTTGAATTAGAACACTCATGCTGTTTCAGTTTTTGTAACGTTCATGTTTGTCTGAGCAGTTTTCAGCTGATATTTGCTGTCTAACACTTCTCGAGCCTTGCCTCAAGGCTTACACTCCATCGATGGTAGCTACAAATCCACTTCAGATTGCTAAAGCTTGTCAGCACCCTGCCTCAACTATACCCAGTGCTCCTGCTTTCTGCACTCAGACTTCTCTGACATGGGATGCCTACAAAAACCTGATTGGTACCAATAAATGCACAAATCTGGAAGACTGCCATCCTATGGGGCAAACCTTGGTCAATGCAGAGCTGGAGAGAGTAGATAAATGCCTTCTCTTCTTCTTCTAAATACTGACAATTCAGAGGCACATTGTATACGGCTCTTTCGAGATTCACCGTGGGACCAAATCCCCCAGCTATGACTGGATAGTTAATGCATTCTTATTTTAGCAGTCCCTCCTCCCCAATTTCACTCTCCCTAGTCACCAACTTGTGGTCCTGAGATCACATCCCCAAGCAAACTACCTTCATAAAAGATGTGTTTCAGACTCTGCTGTCTGACAGTATGCCAGGCTAAGATAGTAACAGTAAGGCTAACCAATCAGCTAAGCAAAATTGTTGAGTGCCTGAGCTTACCTGCAAGGATGACATGACTTTGCAGCAGCTGTGTACCGTGTCTCTCTAAGCATCCTGTGTTTCTCCCTGTGCTTCTAGTTCTCTGCAACAGCAGAGAAACTGATATATCACTTGGTCTGGTGGGCCAGGACTGATGTTCCACTTCTACTGGGATCAGATCACAAAATAGATTCTCCTTGGGCCAACTCACTGAAGACATGACCCTTCCTGTGTCATACTATTAAACCCGCACCTCCACTCTAGAATAATCAGCTGTGGAGACTTTCTGTTTAACCACTGTACTCATTAAGTCATGTTGCTTAAACAGATTCCCCCAAAACTCAAGGTCCTCAAATCTATTTCCTATAACACCCTTTTTCACCACCCCTGTAAAACAAGAACGCATCCTCCTATAAATTTTACTTGCTGCGGCTTTTATTCTAGCTGAACAATGTCACTGAAGATGTAGAAATAGAAAATTGCGGTACCGTGTGGCATGTTCTTGGCAAAATTCTCCTTGACCTCCTTTCACTTTCCTACTAGAGGATTTTCCAAGACATGCTCTCCTCCCCATCTGCTGTGAGCCAGGGAGTGTTGTCTTTATGGTGTTCATGTTTCCATGTTACTGTAGATGCTGTGTTTTCCCCTTGTGTACCCATTTTGGGTGGGTGAGGAGCATCAATCTGCAAAGAAGTAGAGCCATCCATATTCTGCAAATTTTGATCTGGCCTTGAAGAGATGACTGTACAGATGGGGCTTCTTTCACTCTAACCTCTATTATCACCCAAATGCCTTCTGTTCTCTAGTGAGGCCAGCTTTGCTTTCTCTTTTTAATCAGCCATGTGTTTTTGCTAGGCTTTGTTTCGTTTTCACCACAGGCAGTTTCCCCCATCCTTCCAAAAGCCTGAAGGATTTTTCCTCTGACAGTTTTATCTTACTTCATTTCCCAATACAATCTCCCTTGTTTAATTTCCCCTTTCTTTAGCACAAAGCAGCACAGAAACTTTGGCGTTGGACTGGCTTGGGGTCTAATCCAACTTCTATCATCTACTATCTGTGTGACTCTGAGTAGCTATGTCTACTTCTGATCCAAAAATAATGTATTTCACATAACCACAGAAGTTTTGCAAATGATAAAGAATATACAGGGCAAGCACTTGGCAAATGACTATTTCTTCATCTCTCTCTGTTAGTAGCTATAGTTTTACTGAACACATAGTCTGTTGTGTCTTACTCTGCTGCTCATTACAACCATATGAACTTTTTCCAGCCAACTCTGGTTCTTTTCTCCAAGGTTCCATGCTTACTCTGTTCAAGACTATTCCTTAGTCAGTTTTCAGTAAATGCCCTTGGCCTTGTACAAAATACCTTGCATGTTATTGCATGAGTTATCTATTGCTGAGTAACAGAAAACATTTATTATCTCATACAATTTCTGGGAGCCAGGCAGGCAGAAGCATCTTAGCTTGGCTCAGGGTCTCTCCCAAGGTTGCAGTCAAAAAGTTGGCTAGATATGCAGTCTTCTCAGGGCTCTATGGGGGCTGGAGGGCACAAAACATCGGATCTGCCATAGACCCTATCTCAGCAATCAAGAAAACTGTCTGATTCCAGATTGTAGATCTCATGATACTTTACTTACTGGAGGCTTACCCTGGAACTTTCAACCTAGGTAAGACATCCTGAAGTTAGGATCAGATCCATTTTCTAAATTTGGAACTCAAGGGTTTGAAGGTCACAAAATATAATAGGATTTTTACCCTGTGAAAATTTGTCCTGTCTCCACATGGAAATGACAGCGCAAACGCAATCAAGCCAGTATTTTTCTTATGGAGCCACTTTGTACACATTCGCGGGGCTGAAACGTGCCGAGTGGGCCCAGAGTCCTGCACTGTCTATTTGAGCAGAGATGATCTGGGATTGTAACATAATTTAAGTAGATTTTAACAGTGCCCATGTCAACTATGGACGAACTGCCATGACTATAATACTGGCTGCTTTCTGTTTGTTCCTCCAAACCCGTGCTTCAGTGTTCAGTGCTCTACAAAATGAGCAGTATGGAAGTTGTCAGCAGGCTCCCTTGACCCCATCTTCTAATAGGGTATACCAATTAGAAGCTCTAGAAGGAGATTTGAAGGGCAGGAAGAGAGTAAGGTTGGAGTAGTTGTCTCCTAGCCCCTTTGTAGCCAAATGTCAACAACAGTAACTGTGTCTCTCTCCCAAAAGTCACAGCCCCTGTTAAAAGGGCCCGTCTTCTCAGCAATCCACTTCAGGGTCCTGTAACCACAACCCCCTTGCCCATTCAGACTTAGAAGCAGTAACTGTGCCCCCACGTTATCTAACTTCAGGGTGTTTCATTATCACATTTTTTTTCCTAAGCCCTGGCAACAACTTTGTAAATAGTTCTCTACTAAACTCTTCCCCATTACCTAGTTTGAATGTGTCACCATTCCCTGCTAGGACCCTAATTGTGAAGTGGCTGATTTTAAACATCATACCCTCCCAGGTTACCTGCAGTTACACATTGTGAGATAGAGTCACAAGTAATTAAAGCAATTGACTACTGAATGACTCAGTTGTGTTTTGAATAAAGCTTAGTGACTGATAGGAATTTTCATTTCTGGCAATTCTGTGTGAATAATCATTTATTGCCAAAAGCTACAAGGGCTGAATATTAACAAATTTAGGATAATCAGTACTAAACCTGGGAAAATACATCATGATTTAAAATAACAAGTAACTTGTATTGAATGCTGAATGACAAGCATTGCATCAAATAATTTACATTTTTAAGATTATTTTGATCCTCACAATCATTCTATATGGTATAATAATTTTGCCATCCAAAAGATGTGGAAACTGGCTGGGCATGATGGCTCACACCTGTAATCCCAGCACTTTGGGAGGGCAGATCACTTGAGGTCAGGAGTTGAGACCAGCCTGGCCAACATGGTGAAACCTGTCTCTACTAAAAACACAAAAATTAGCTGGGCCTGGTGGCAGGTGCCTATAATCCCAACTACTTGGAAGGCTGAGACAGACAAATTGCTTGAGCCTGGGAGGTGAAGGTTGCAGTGAGCAGAGATCATGCCACTGCTTTCTGGACTGGGTGACAGAGTGAGACTCTATCTCAAAAAGAAGATGTGGAAACCAAGGCTTGGGAAGGAGAAGTGCCTTGCCCAATGCCATATAAAAAACCAGAGATGAGCCGGGTGCGGTGGCTCACGCCTGTAATCGTAGCACTTTGGGAGGCTGAGGTGGGTGGATCACTTGAGGTCAGGAGTTCAAAAAACCAGAGATGAAACTGGTATTCAACCACAGGCAAAATTTAAAATCTACATGTCACTAAATTTTCCTTGATGAGAAAATAATTAAGAATAATTGATGATGATATGACTTTGTTTATTTAAAAATATTTGCTAATTTTATGGTATAAATATGCTGTTTAGAATTATAAGTTATGTGACCACTTGTAACGTTTCTATTTATTCTGAGCTTGTTAGTTGATTTTGCAAAATAAGGAAAACTAGAGTTTTAAGTGTGGCCCACAAATATAAACAATTCTGAATTCACCAAATACACATACGCATACACAGACACACATGAGTCTAACTCTAGTGCTTAGTAATTCTTCAACTGGGAAGTGGTTAATACCAGATCTTCTTATAAATCTCTTTATAAATAATGGCTGTGTTTACAAAACCTGAAAATACTGAATTTTTCTCTGAATGAGTCATTGTTTTAGAATAGTGTAAACAGAGCCTGTGTTAAGGAAGAGGATGTCTTTCTTTGTCTAGTGAAGCTCTGAGCATTTAAACAGCTGCTTCGTTTCTCTACATAGGTGTTTGCATTTCATTGACAGATGGAGTAATTTCCAAATGGCTTTCAATCAATATGTACTAGACAAGTGGTTGAGAATGATCTCTTAAGGGGGAGAGGGACAGGAAAAAATGCAATTCAACCATTGCATCTTATTTATTTAATTTTTAGCATCTGTTATTAAGTAATCACCACAAAAACCATAGCAGGAATGTGAAATTCTATGTAATGGTCAATATTTACAGCTGTTTACTTTCATAGAATTGGTTGTATTTGTGTATTCTTGTTTATTTTCTGTGTCTTGTTTTTTTGTGTTTTTCTTAAGGAGAAGGCACTGTATGTGTCTGCAACATGATTTATACTCAAACGTGTACCCATGGAGCTCTGCACTTTGGCTTCTCTATGAAGTATCAAAATTTTAAGTATACAAAATATACTTAAATATGCTATATATAATACAGGTATTAGCGATATTTTAGGATATTTTAAAATAAAACATATACAACATTATTATTGCTATTTTATATAGCCAACATTAACGTAAATTTATACACATATTAACTATATTATTTGTTCTTTATTTTTTCTTGCACCCGTTTCAGATTATTTTCATTTTTCCTGAAATATGTCCTTTAAAATGAATTGCTTTAGGAAGAATTTGCTGAGGGCAAGTTCTCTTACCTTTTTTCCTTTTCTTCCTGAAAATGTTTTTATTTTACATTAATTCATGAAGGATACTGGATGAATATAGAATATTAGTTTGGCAATTATTTTTTCAGCACATTTCTAATATTATTCCACTGTGTCTGGCATTCTTTGTTGCTACTGTTAAGTCAGCTGTCAGTCTAACTGCCACTGATTTGAAACTATAATGGACTCTGTTATGTGCTGCTATGTTATCCCTTTTAGGGACTGAAATTACCCTCAAATACTGAGAACGCTACCAGCCTTTGGCTGTCAGCCTTAGTAGAAAATGCTCTCCATGGAAGACAGCCACTTCAACCAAATTCATGTCCTATTCCTGGAGGCGGCCTGTATCTGAATACTTTTCTGACTCATAAACCAAGTGATATGGAAAGCCACCAGCTTTGAGTGGGACCCAGGGTAAGAAATGGCTCTCCCAGCAGCAAGTCTAGACTGTGACGTAAATGGTCTTGCCATTTGGGCCACTTGACTCAGCAGAACCTAAATTATGAGATGTTCAAATCCCAATAGGAGAATCTCTTTTAGGGTTCTGAGAAAATGTCATGCCGTCTGTAGCAGAGAATTATATCCTTTTTCAAAAAGTGCTTAAGTGTGATACTTGGTCCTGGAAAGACTAAGTGCCTGACCATGATGCACAAAGTGATCTCAAATCCAAAACTTCCCAGTAGGAGCTAGGTTCTACCAGACACACCAAGCTAGACAGTTCCAGAAGTTACCGGACATATGCTAGAAGAGAAATACCTGGGATGAAAGCCAAGTCAGGGCTCGAGGTACAAATGTAAGGCATGAGGAGGTGAACTCATGCCACTCATGGTGATTCCATTCATGACTCTTCCTACCCCAAGCTGATAAAGGCGGAAGAAAGTCAAGCTTGATTCCTGGATGGGCTGTCTCATGACCATGAATGTGGGTCAGTATGTGAATATGAGCCAAAAATGGACTTTGGCTACACTACATTCCCATTGAGTGATGATCTTGAAGATGAGGTCTGTGAGGGGAAATTCTCCCAATGGGCAGATCTTCAGGAAATATATCTCATTTTCTTTATGTGGAAAGGAAAGTATCCTAATATAAAATATGCAAAGGCTCAACCAATAGCTTATCTGATTAGTTGGAGAAATGGAAGAAGAAATATTAGAAGATCAAGTATCAGAAAGTGTGGAATAGAAGCATGTGGATAGAACTTTGGGCTTGAAAAGAGATCTTTACATTTGCATTACTTGTTATCACCACAATTGAGTATCTTCCAAGGAGGAGACACCAAACAACTAAGTACAGAGAATAACTTGGACGGTTGACATCAGTCAGCCTCTATCACCTGCTGTCCTAGAGCTGGCACAATGTATTTGTAAATGGAGAAGAATGATGGCAGGGAAAAAGGCCCTGCACTGACCCACAACTATGGATTTCCACTTACCAAGGCTGCTGCTGAAGGTCCAGCCTGACAGCAACATTGATTAATGTTAATCCCCTTATACAGTCACATCCATTGAAGAATCAACGATCCACTTAGTGGTATAAGTTGACTTCATTGAAGCCCACCTACTCTGGAAGAAACAAAGATTCATTTTGAATTGCCAGTGCATATTCTGGATGTCAACTGAACTTCCTATCTACAAGACTTCAACCAGAACTACTGCTTAGGATTTAGAGTTCCAACCACTAAATTGGATTCCCACATAACACTACATCAAACCAATGAACTTACTTTATGACTAAGGAAATAGGGTGATGCACAAATGCTGTGAGATCCACTGGACTTATCACACATCATCCACAGGTTGCAAGACTGAGAGAGTGACATAAATGCCGAGTGGTCCAGGGGATTTGAGGAAATCTAGGATCTGGGTTCAGAGAAGCCACATTTTCTTTCATAGAGTATGGGCAAAGCTATGTATATGACTAGAAAATTCCGGTACATTCCTAAAAGCCTGGCTGGTACAGTTAACACATATATCAAGGACAAGGTTAACACCAAAAGACCAAGCAGAGGTAGGGGGGACCTGATAAGGATGTGTGGATCAGCCACACCTCCAATGCCATGATGATTTTAAGTTCCTGGAATGGAGGGAGGCAGTAGGGAGGGCCAGGGCCAGGAGAAGAGCCCTTATAGGTAGTTCGAACTTGAATTAATGACTAAATTCTGAGTGGAATTAACAATTCCACTGAGTTTCAATTACTTGTTACTGTTTAAACTAGAAGAGGCCATATTAGCTTTCAGTGACAGGATTAAGAGGTTTTTAACAGAGGCAAAAATGGGGGTGTCAGAGCCAAATAGAGCTCAGTAATAGAAAAGATAACATTATATTAATATTTCTTCACATCTGAGCTGTGACAGTTTCAAAACACTACACAGGCAAACTTTTTACATATGGGTGCCTTAGCAAGTAGCTGTCAGAACTTCCTGGGACCTAACTCAAAATTAGCCATCATGGTCCATTCTCACCCCTTGGTGGAGGGAGAAGGGGAGGAAGAATTCACTTGAAGGGGAAAAGGTCAATTCACCTTATTTTAAAAACACAAATCAGTTTTCTTTTACTACCATGTAAATATTATTTAATGATTCACTTATAGGCATGGGCAACTTCATAAAATACTCAAAAATGCTTCAAAATTGACTCTCATACATGATTGACAAGAATGTAAGATTGCTCCATCACTGTAGAAAGCAGTTTGGCAGTTCCTCAGTAAAATTAAATATAGGATTAGCATAAAACCTGGCAATTCCACTCCTAGATATATGTCAAAAATAATTAAAAACAGGTGTGCGAACCAAAAGTATACAATAATATTCATAGCAGCACCATTCATAGTAGCATAAAGATAGAAACAACCTGAATGTTCATCAACAGATAAATGGATAAACAAGACATAATATATCCATGTAATAGAATATTATTCAGCCATAAAAAGGAATGTAGTTGTGTTAAATGCTCCACCAGTGAAGCCTGAAAACATGCTAAAAGTGAAAGAAGCAGACTCAAAAAGCCACACATACTGTATGGTTTCATTTATTTGAAATATCCAGAATAGGCAAATTCATAGAGATAGATAGCATATTTGTGATTTCCAGGGGTTAATTGAGGGAGTATTGGAAATAATTGCTTAATGGGTACAAGGTTTCTTTTTGATGTAATGCAATAGCTCTGGAACTAAGGAGCAGTGATAGTTGCATAATATTTGAAGGTACTTAATGCTACTGAATTGCATGCTTTTAAACAGTGGAAATTGTTTCATGTTATGTGTAGTTTTCTACAATTAAAAAAATTATCTAAAATTCAATGAATAGGCACTTTCCTTGTTCCCTCAAATCATTTTGGGTCTCAGAACAAGTTTTTTGTAGTGTTAACTGAAATGGGTCACCAGTTTCCCCTTGTAGGAGGCAACCCAAGACTCTGATTACATTGTATAAAGTTGGTCAGCTGTTTTACAAGGAAAACACCTGGCACCAAACACTGGGCTCTTTAAAGAACTGCTAGCTAAGCCTCTTCCCCAGGGTAAATTCAAGGAGAAGTGCTATGAGTCTGAGCTTGCCAGATTCGTGTGGGCCACACCCAGAAGTAATAAGTTGTTCCAAACTCTACATGCCCCATCTTAATCACTAGTTCTGCTCCCAGTTTGTAGGTTCCCATAATCATATGGCTGCTCGAATGAGAACGGCAAAAACCACTAACAATTTGGAGATGAGACAGAGTCCAGAAAGGGAAGAAAAGTCATGAAAATATAAATTTAGCGTGAGGTGTTCCATGAACACAAGGCAGAGACCTAGAATTAGGGCTTGTTCTAAATTTCAAAATTGACAATATAGTGGTGTCTCTGAAACAGTCATTTGGGTGAGTAAAACTCTCAAGTAGGGGCTAGACTCCATCTGCATCAGTACAGGGAATTGATCAAAGAATTTAAAACAGAAGATTCATTGGTCTAGCTGATGACAACTAGTCAGAGCAGCTTGCTATTACTTAAAGCTGAGAAAACCAACCTGTGAGTAGCAAAGAGTAAAAACTACAACTTCCTCTACCCAAAAATAACCGTGAAAAGTACTAGCTTTTAAGTTAGAAGCAGGTCAACAGTCATCAGTAGAAAAGCATAAGTATGGAGAGGTAGGCAGGAGCCAGATAATGTAAAACCTTCGCGTCTCAATTTTCTTCTAAGCACAATTAAAAGACACTGCAGTGTTTTAAGCAGGAAAATTTGATGTCATAAGATTTATGTTAATAAAAGTCTCTCTGGTTGCAGTGTAGAAGACGGAAGATTGTAGGAATCTGAGAACTGAAGCAAGAATAGCTGCCAGGACAAAAGCTGGATGATGGTGGCTTAGACCAAGGGTAAAACAATAGATGAAGATCTCGAGAACTGGATGGATTCTAAATGTATTTACAAGCAAAGTCTATGGAACATCCTAGTGGAATAGCTGTTCTTTAAACTTCTTTCTGTGAAGGCCATCTTTGACAGCACATTTACAAATAAGAAAAAAAACTAAAGCTTAGCATTGATGACCCTCTAGTATTACCTCTGCTGTTTCCTGTTCTATATCCAACACTCTGTGGATATATACTTACCTAGCTGGCTTTCCTCCTCTTTTTTAATCTTAAGACTTTACTTAATATACATTTTTAATTAATGTATAATGTTTGTATACATTGAAATGAAGAGAGTTTAAGTGTACACTTCAATGAGTTTTGACAAATGACAAATGTGTACACTCATAAAACCCAAACCATTCCAAAGAGAATATTTTCAGTGACCAACAAATTCCCTGTCCTCCTTTCCAAAATCAACCCAATACCAACCACAAATGCTATTCTGATTTCTTTCTATGTATATTAGTTTTGGTTGTTTTCTGAATTCTGTACAAATACATTGATGGATGATGCATTTTTTTTAGTTTGGCTTCTTTAGCTAAACATAATGTCTGTAGAATTCGTTCATGTTTTTCATGTGTCACTGGCATGTTCCTTTTATATTGCTGTGTAGTATACCGTCATGTGAATATACCACAATTTGTTTATTCTGTCTCCCGTTGATGAATAATTGGACTGTGTCCAGTTTGAGGCTACTACAAATAAAGTTGCTATGAATTTTTATGTATAAGTCTTTTTGTAGACACGTGTTTTTATTTCTTTTCAATAAATATTTAGTGATAAAATTTGGGTGTCCTGCAGTATGTGTATGTTTAACTTGATAAGAGATTATCATAGCTTTCCAAAGAGGTTTTTTCATCCTACCCTCCAACCATCAATGTGTAAGGGTCCCTATGTTTGCCATTATCTTTTTCATTTTACCCATTCTAATTGGTGTGAGGCAGTAACTCATTATGGTTTAATGTGACAACCAGTGACGCTGACCACATTTCATATACTTATTGTCCATTTATGTATCTTACTTTGTGACTTTCAGGATGTTTTCCTATTTTTATTAGATTTTGTCCTTTTATTATTGATGTGTAATGACTATGTAATCTAGATACAAATTCCTTATATGTTTTGCAGACATTTTCTCTTTTTGCATTTTACCTTTTTATTTTTAATATCTTATGGTGAGCAGAGATTTTTAATCTGAGCAAAGTCCAATTTATGATATTTTTTTCTTTAATGCTAGTGCTTTATAGAACGTAAAAAGTCTTTGCTTAACCAAAAAGCAAACTGATGATGCTTTCTTGTGGAAATTAGCAGGCTGAGTCTAAAAGTTAAATGAAAATTCAAAAGATTTAAAATATCCAAAAATCATCTTAAAAATTAAAAGCAAATGTGACAGACAAAAGCTACCTAATTTTAAGACTTACTACCAAACAACAGTAATCAAGACAGGATAAGTGCAAGGACAGACCGATAGATCAATGGAAAAGAAGAGTCCAGAAATAAACCCACACATATAAAGTCAACTGATTTTTGACAGGAGAGCCAAGACAATTACAGATAAAGGAAAGTCTAGATAGCAAGTTGTTCTAGAATGGCTGAATAAATAGATGAAAAGAATTAATATTAACCTTTACTTCACACCCCACACAAAAATTTATTAGAGTTGAATCATGTAGCCACAGATTAAAACTAAAAATAAATGACTTTTAATTTTAAAATTTGTTTTCACCTAAATTCTTCTCCTCCCTATCATTTTCTTTGACAGATTGCCCATACTTCAAAGCTGAGCTCAAATGTAGCCTTCTTCATGAAGATTTTATGACTGTGCCTGTCAGAAATAAGGGCTACCTCTTCTAACTGTTACAATACTTTCCTTGTGCCATTTCAAACACTGTATTATAGTCAAGTGTGTGAATGTGTTTACACGTATACACATCACAACTGTCCCAATGCTGTGTTCCTTGACAAGGTGCTATTCTTCACTAAATCCCCTGAATCATGCAAGAGGATGTGGATCCAACAGACTCTGCAACAGAGTATGGTAAAACATCATCCTGCAGAGTACCTGCAACAGTGTCTAGGGAACCATCAATAAACAACTGATTTCAAAATTGTAATTCCTTACAGAAGTATTGAGGAAAAACGAAGGAAAGGGAGGAAGATAAAGATTTGCAGTTTGCTTATAGGAGAGGAGAACAGTAGACAGAGATAGAGGTAGATCAAATGCAAATGAATTTTAGTAAGCATGTCAATATACATTTACACTCTTGCTAGTAACATTCTAGCAAGAACATATTGTCAAAATTGGACAGGGCCTTTGTATAAGCAATTATAAAACCTGTATCAAAATGTAATATGATCTCTACACATTTTTCTTTTGATGCAACTAAGAGCGTTCATAAATAACACTCTCTGGAGAAATCAATTGGTAGTAAATTTGACCTTCCCCTAAATGATTTTCTACATATGTCTATTTACAGCAAACATCTATGAGACCAGAATTATGAATAATTTTATTACCTTTGTCACTGTTGAATATTTTGCTCCAAAAGGCTCTCTGTCTCTCTATATTTGTATATATCAATACACATTCATGTTATAAAATGAATAATGTACATTTATTTTAAAATATATGTATTACTTTAGTACTTCTTGCATTGTCTCCAGCAAGAATACAGTCAAGAAAATATTCAGGTTCATGTCTCACCATGGTTCAAAAAAGGGTATAGCATGACAAAGAAACAACTCTAATGAGCAAGATGAAATGGGAAGACAATAATGATGAGATTTTTTTAATTGCTCAAATTTTTAATTTTAGTTGAACAATATAATGAAGCCCATTAAAATCACAGCTTATTTGTGAGACTCCATTTATATCTGTCTCAATAGAGCCCTATTTATTCTCTGAAATCATACCTTTGTTTCAAAGACAGAATCATCCTGGATATATCGGTATCTTAGGATTATCCTTTTTTTCATATGAAAATATATTTGCTTTCATGGGTGAGATCTTTTTAAGTGACCAAATAAAAATAGTCTAAGTATGGCTGCTGCTTTATTGTCAAGGTACATTTATTTTCCCTGCAGTCTCTAAAGTATTTAGAAGAATAAAGTTATTTCTATCTTGTTATTGTTACCATCACTGCTGTTAATAAGATTCTGCAGAAACACTAGAATAAAGGGCAAGGCCATCATTAAAACTCTTGATGTGATTTCACACACTCAGCCAGCTTCCTGGTAACTCCCTCTTCCTCCCCCAGACTTGGTTTCTCCTTAATTTGCAGCACACCCCAAGGTTAACAGGAAGAGGTAGGCTGAGGAATTGCAACATTCAGAAGCCAGTCTGTGTAATCCAAAACAGGCCAATTTCTACTTCTCCAGGGAGATCTTTAAACATTGAAAACCTTTGTATCTTTCTTTAGTTCTCTCTTTTCAGGACAAAATTCTCAATTCCTTTAACTAGTCTTCATCTGACATGATTTCTAAAAATGACAACTTTGATTTCACTTTGTAAATAATATAACAACTTTTAAAGCAAAATTTATCCTCTCTTTTATTTACTTCCCATTTCATAAGTTAATATATACTCATTTTCTAAAAAGTAGTTTAATTACACAGTTTTTATTTTAGGAACCAAATAGATTGACCATTTCCCCCTCACTCCAAATTCTTTACTTATTCTTCATATTTTTGATACAAGGTTTTCATCTATGCTTTGTTTTATTCCAAATAAATAACAAAGAAAGTTTCATAGCATTTACATAAACAAGGAAATGTTCAGAAAATTAAGATACCAAACAATTCCAAGAACATCACATCATAAAGAACCATGCATGGATCACAATGTAATTATTTTCTGCATATGTGTATAGCCTGATTCTGCACTCTGAGATACTTCCACAATTTGTACTTATATTATAAAATGCAAACTCTCCTCTGTGTTCCTGCTAATGAAAATAATATGTACCCTCTGAAACCAGGGTAATTCTGGCTTTTGAGAAGAATGTCTTTACAGATATCCTTCTGTGCCTTTAAATGTTTATTTGCTGTGTTACCTGTGTATATGAAACAAATTTATTTTCTACGTTGTTTAGTGTCTGCTATGGTAACTGACTGGCAAAGTTTGGAGATTAGGTGGGGGAGGAGCATGGAAGTGCACACAAAAATTGTTTAAGAATTCCTTAATAATGTGAATCTGAGAAAACTTAAGAATTTTCATCAGTTAAAATTCATATGATTTTAAAGCACAAACCTGGATATTATGTCAATTTCAATGCTCATTTAAATATCTTATAGGTTTCACATCATAAGTTACAACAAAGTATTTTTTAAAGACATTCAGACCAAGAAGTCACATGACTTAAATAACTAATGACTATTAGTCTCATTGTTCATGTATATAACCTTCCATTATTATTTTATATTAATGACAAAGAAGGGAAACCTTCTAGAAGCTGAATGAATCAGGCCAAGACTGGAGACATGATGATTTACTTTCTTATTCCTAATTCAACAGAGAGTCCATTATTTCAGTAAGCTGTAATGAGAATCTTAGTTCAGTCTGAATACTTCATAGGACCAAATACTAGAAATGCACTCAATCATAAAACACTATGTTTTATTCTATTTAATATATTTCCACCCCAGTTTAATGTTACAGTTCCCAAGACCTCAACGTGTCCTATTTCTGAATGCTGAAAATATCTTCGACATGATTTTGTATTTTTGTCTGAGTCAGATAATTTATTCTTAAATAAGACATGCTTCCCTCCAGTTATAAAGGACAACATTTTAAAAAATGGGTGTAGCAAAAAGAAAAAAAAAAATTCTCACATGTCTACAAGTTAAGTCAAGGCTATGAATTTCCCAGATGATAAACTAACTACCTGCTTGGGCATGCTATGATCTAATTTTTGAAACTCACCGTATAATTAGCCACGTTCAGAGGCTTTCAGCACTGTATTAGACTGTATGTCATGACAAAAATGATTTAAAATTTGTGGAGTTTTACTTCCAGAAGACAGTATACCTTTAAATAAAAGAAAATGATTTTATACGATAATAATAAAAAGAGAGCCAGAAATGGAAAAGGCATATTTACTATTCCTAAGGGGAATCTTTGGTAGGCCCAGAGTAACCAAAACATGGCCTTTTCTTCCACAGAGGTCACAGTCCAGTGGAGGAATGGGAATTAATATAAATTATTATGATACAAAGCATGGTCTACATGGCAGAAGCAATGTCTAAAGAGTGATTCATTTTGACAGGGGTAGACTAAGCTGAGAAAAGCTTCTCAGAAGGAAGTAACATTGAATTTGACCTCAGAGGATCAATTAAGCAGAGAGAAAGGGAAAAAACCCTGAAGGCTAGGCTTGGTAGTTTCAGCAAAGATGCAAACTCAGGGGGGAAAAAATGTAAGGCAATATTTAAGGAGCGAAATTGTTTATTATGGGTAAAACACATGGTGACTCAGAGAATGTAAGGTCAGAAATTAGACTATAAAAGAAATTGAGGTGAGATGTGGAAAGGCCTTGAGTGACCGACACTGTAAACTCATCGGTGCTCTAAGCAGGAAAACAGCACAGTTTTGTATTCAGCAAGGAGTTCCACAGGCAGTGTCTGAAAGGAATTAGAATGAAGATAGATTAGAAGCAGGTAAACCAGTGAGAAGTTAGTTGCAATAGTCTAGGGAAGAGAAAAGAAGACAAAGTAGGCTTGAACTCAGGATGTGGCAGTGGGAGTTGAAGAGAGTCGATGATTCAAGAGACTTTGTGCAAGTGTTACCAATAGGATTTGGTAACAGGTGTCACAAGAGTGAGAGAGAGGAGGAATCAAAGATAATCCCCAAAAGTTTTTGCCCTGTTGGCTGGATGAACAAAGATTAGTCACATTTATGTCTTTGCCACTTTGCAAATTTCTTCTTTCTGCCTGAACTACCCATTCCTCATTCACTTTCTACAGATATTCCAGCCCTCCTTCAAACATTGGGTCACATTTCACTTCCTGCATAGCAGCTTCCCAGATCCCCTGCCGTATACTCCTCTCATACCTAGAATTTATCACTTCTAAACTTGCACAGAATATTACTTTTACTTCTGCATTCTATCAGAGGTGATTACTTACATGCCTGTTTCCCCAAAGGTCTGTAAGCGCCTTGAGAAACCATCTTCCTCTCGTCTTTGTATTTTTCATAGTACCCACAATGGTGATGTTCAGCAAGTAACCTCTACAGCTACTTCTGTTTGTTACCTTCCTGGATATCATTCATGGCTAAGGTGGTTCAAAGAGTGGCAGTATTGAGCAATGATTCCCAAAGTGTACTACATATGTTAATGGAAAACAATTTACAGTATGGTTTTTTATTGGTTGTGTTTTGTTTTAGTATGTGCTTGAACAAAGCTCGGTCACTACCTGATCAACTCATGACCCAATGGGAGTTGAGAGTCAGATATGTGAACTCAGAGTAAAACTATCTTTCCCTTAACCACCTGTTTCCACCACCAAGTATGAAGTGGTGGGTCTCTGACACCCAGAATTCCCTGAACTCTAAAATCCATAACCATGCCACCATTCTCTGTCTGGAAACTGCCTTTATTGTTATGTTTGTTACCTCAAGAAGCTTTAGAATCACAGGTAACCCTAGCCCTCCTTGTTTAAGCCTGATATAGCTCCACAATCTCTTATTTTGTCCCCATCTCCCTTCTCTCTTTGATTCCTGAAACTCTTTACCCATAGTCCATCATCAGCAAGATCTTATATGTCCTCAGTCTCTGATCTGAATAGTTCCTTCACCTTTTTGTATAGCAGAAACTAGATTTGCTCATTATTTTACCTTCAGCTGACTTAGAAGGTGGTTATTTTTCTGTACCACACTTATCCTGTTGGACCTAAAGTGGGGATAAGTATCCTGCCTGTTTCTTCACTAAAATTTTCATATTGTGGTTGGGCATGGTGGCTCACATCTGTAATCCCAGCACTTTGGGAGGCCAAGCAGATCACCTGAGGTTGGGAGTTCGAGACCAGCCTGACCAATACAGAGAAATCCTGTCTCTACTAAAAATAGAAAATTAGTTGGGTATGGTGGCTCATGCCTGTAATCCCAGCTACTGGAGAGGCTGAGGCAGGAGAATCGCTTGAACCCAGGAGGTGAGGTTGCAATGAACCGAGATCACGCCTTTGGACTCCAGCCTGGGCAACAAGAGCAATACTCCATCTCAAAAAAAAAAAAAAAATAGTTACAGATTATCTCTCTTCCATATTCTCATAACATCAGGCTACCCCATCCACTACTCCCTCTTTGATATCCTGTATTAATCTCTAGGTTACTATCCATTGATTGCTCTAAGATAATTCAACAAATACAAAAGGAGAAAATTAAAGCAAATGTGTCAAATATGGATGAGTGTAGAATTTGGGATCATGAGGATGTATTCTCCTATTCTAATTATTTGTAAATTTAAACTTTAAAAATAAAAATATATTTTAAAACAACTACTTAATAAAAATGTAAATTACCACATGGACAGTATTAAATCCTGTACTAATCTATTGCAAATTCTGTTGCCTCTTACTTTAAAATACATCTAGAATAGGTTAATGCTTATCACCTCCACTGCTATCTCCTTAACTTAAGCTGCCTTCATCTCCTAATTAAACTTTTACAGTAGCCTCCTAGCCATTCTCCTTACGTCCACAATTTCCCCCTGCATCTATATTCCACACTAAATTCAGAATTATTTTTTCCATTCATAAGTCAGATTACGTTACCCCACATTTCAAATTCCTGCTTTCCCATCTCTCACAAAGTAAAATTAGAATTCTTTACTTAGGCTATTGAGGTCCTGTGTGAATTTGTTTTCTTCTGTCTCTCTCTATTCATCTCTTACATTTTTCTCTTTTACTCATTCTGTTCCAGCCACACTGGCCTCCCTATATCTCTCAAAGACCAAAAAAAAAGAGGAAATTTTAGCTTGCCTCAAGGTTTTTGAACTTGCTCTTAGAAAATTCTTTTTGGTAGAATCACTTATTTTCCTTTGGGCATATAGCCAGTAGTGGAATTGCTGGATCAAATGGTAGTTAAACTCTTAGCTCTTTGGCTCTTTGAGAAATCTTCAAACTCCTTTTCACATGACTGGACTAATTTACATTCCCACCAGCAATGTATAAGTATTCCCCTTTCTCGACAGCCTTGCCAGTGTCTGTTGTTTTTAGAAATTTATTTATTTATTTCCAACTTTTATTATATGTTCAGGGTGTACATGTGCAGGTTTGTTACAAAGATATGTTGCATGATGCTGAGGTTTGGAGTATGAATGGCTCTGTTTCCCAGGTAGTGAGCATAATAGTATACAACAGGTAGTTTTTCAGCCCTTGCCTCCCTCCCTCACTCTCCCACCTTGTACTTCTCAGTGTGTGTGATTCTCATCTTCATGTTCATGTCTACTCAATGTTTAACTCCAACCAAATACATGTAGTGTTTGTTTTTCTGTTTTCTACGTTAGTATTTAGGATAATGGCCTCTAGCTGCATCCATGTTGCTACAAAAGATATGTATCTATTGCCTCTAACTTTAAAAGACATCCAGAATACATTAATGCTTACCATCTCCACTGCTACCTTCTTAAATTAAGCTGCCTTTTGTTCTTTTTTATGACTGTGTAGTATTCCATGGTGTGTATGTATTGCATTCTTTTTTTTTTTTATCCAATCCAATTGATGACCACCTGGGTTGAATCTATGTCTTTGCTATTGTAAAAAAAGAAAAATATTCTTACCCCAGGTAGCCACAGGACTCACTTCCTCACTCTCTGCTCAAATTTTAAACAGTCACAGAGGCTTTCCTTGATCACTCTATGGAAAATAGCACCGTTCCACCAAACTATGCACTCTCTATTTCCCTTTACCTACTTTATTTTTCTTCCCAACTCTCTTTATTATATGATATGTTTAATACGTTTTTGTCTGTCTATCTTCCCTGACTAGAATGCATCATCTTTGGGGGCAGAGTCACTGCTAGTGTTGTTCATTATGGAATCTCCAACACCTAGAAAAGTATATGAACAAGACGGGTGTTCAGTAAATATTGAAAGAGGAGTAAAGAATCATAGTGCCGCTTTACCCCTAGATTTATAAATTCAGGTTACACCCCTAAACAAAAGGAGTTCTATATTCCTCATACCCTGAAATAATGTTACCTAATCAGGAGCAGGATGAAGAAACCATGACTAACTAATTCGCTTACTGCATGGCAATAAGATTGAGATACTGTATAGACAACATCTGAAGCTAGACAAGAGCAGATCTCATGGGGATCTCCACCAGGTCCAGTCATACCCTAGGCATATGATTCACTGCTCCCCCAGCAAGGAGAAGCGAAGTTGGGTGTAGGCAGTGGTGGAGGGAAACGCCCATGTTATCTTCCTAATAAATTTTAAAAGGCCAAGTTTCTATTTATGGGCCAAGGGAGATATACAGGGAAAGGAATAGAACATTTTCTACCAAATTGAAGATAATGATGATGCCTACCATAAAGAAGATGGTGTGGGTCTATTTTCATCCCCAATTCCCTTGTAAACCCATCAAAAACAGATTGCAACATAATGAGCAGAAAGAGCTAATTTTTTTTTTTTTGGCTTCTCCACCGACCAGGGTTTTCATTATTTGTATTCCATGCTCAAGAACACTGCCCACTCACTCACAGAATCGCACACAAGGGGAACTGGATGTATTGTATTGAAAGAGATAATGTTGCTTTCTAAGAAAGGCATGGCTATTTGTTAGGCAGAATAGTGATACTTAGAATTTGTGGCAACATGAGTATATACTGGAGAATTTTCTAGAACTGAACCTGGTAATCCTTAAACTTACTGATTATATAACCTTGAACAGGTTACTTAACTTCTGTCTGCTTCAATGTCTCATCTGCAAAAGATACAAATAAATAATACTTCCTTCATAGAGCTTTTCTTACTAATAAATAATACATTAAAACACCTCAAAATGTTCCTGACACATAGACATACTCAATTAATTACTAATATTCAGTTTTCTACAATCAACATTAAAATTATGTTTTATATAATTACAGAAGACATAATTATATATTTCTTCAATGCAAATCATGTAGCTTTTTTTTTCTTGGAGTAATGGTAAGTAGAAAGTGTATTTTGAACTTGTCAGTACAGGGGTTCTGATATAACCAATGGAAAATGGCCATGTTCTTATATTCCTCATTAAAAAATAAAATTGCTTTAACCCATATAACCCTTTCTCCTGATAACTCTGTGCTAAGTATCCAATGATGAAATACTAAGACTGTTGCTGTAACACAATGTTCATTAAAGATTTACTTGACATTCTCTTGTAATGAAGCTATTAGGTAAAACATTTGTGCAGGGAAGTAGCTGACAGCTGCATAAGCCCAATCTGCAACTGAGCTGTTTGGCAAAGATGGCTTTATTTTGGCAATTTGTGAAAAAAGAACAACAAGATATTAGATGCTAGGATACCATTCGCCAGTTCTAGAATTCTACCACAGGATCTGTCCTAGTCAACATTTTCTCTAAATGATTTGAACAAAAACTAAGAGGGCACGCATATGTAATCTGCCAGTACCGGAAAGAATGGCAAAATGGTGAATAGAACTGAGGGTCAAGTGGAAAATTAAAAAGAGAAGAACAGCCTAGAATGCTGGACTAAAACTAGCTATAATAAAAGATAAACATAAAATGGCATTTATAAACATAAAGAGCAATGTAAAGAGCAAAATTCCATACAGTGGTTGATCATTCATTCGGGTTCCCCGCTGGGAGATACAGATATTTTTTAAAAATAAAAAACATTTTATCCCAGTTTCTCATAATACTCAGTCCCCTTGAGAAGGGAGATCTATGAAATGAAAAGTGCAGCGATAGGCCTATTTATACAGGCACAGAGAAGCAGCGTTTAACTCATCCAGGGAAGAGTGATGGGAGGAAGGACATGTCCCAGTGAAGTAGGCCTTTGAACTGAAGAGGTTTTATTCTGGCTAAAGGGCACCACATGAGAAAGACACACAGGTGTCTTTCTAGCAGAGTGTACACAGAAAACTCTGAATGTTAAACGGCAGAGCAGGAAATGGTGACAGATGATACTGGAGAAGCTGTGAAAACACAAAGTCATATAAAGGAGCAGGACCTCAAATAATCCCATGTTACTTTGGGTACTCCAGGGTTTAAAAGACAAAAAAAAAGTTTATGGAGGAAAAGGGAAAAAAAAAATGAAGGAAAGAATGGTTAAAGGGACACAGGGCAAACTCTAAGAGTTCTGGGTCTTGGAAGCCATGGAGACAGAGTTTCAAGAAAGATGTGATTTACAGTAGTAAATGTAACTCAGAGGTCCATTAAGAAGAGCATTTTATAATGACCTTCTGATGTGAACAAACTCATGACTTTAGCTAAGGCATCCTATTGTCTAGCAGAAATTTCTGCAATAAAGGAAATGTTTGATAATCTGTGCCATCCAATAAGATAGCCACTAACTACAGGTAGCCTTTGAACCTCTGACACGTGATAAGCGCAACTGAGAAATTAAATGTTTAATTTAATTTATATTAAAATAATCACACATAAAAAAAGATACTCAGCATCACAGCTCATTAGGGAAGTGCAAAATAAAATCAAATTAAGACACAACCATACACCTTTTAGAATTGCTAAAACAAAACAACTGATAATACAACACGCTGGTGAATATGTGGGACAGCTGGAGCAAACCTCGTATGTTTCCGGTGGAAACACAAAACAAGACAGTCACTTCAGAAAACAGTTTTCAAAAAAAAATGAAAATGAAATTTTTATTTTAGATTAGCCTGGCACAGAGGTGCATGCTGTGATCTAAGATACTTGGTAGGGTAGCCCGAGGTGGAGGAGTAGCTTGAGGTGAGGAGTTTGAGGCTGCACTGAGCTATGATTACATCCCTGCATTCCAGCATGGGCAATAGAGCAAGACTCCCATTCTCTCTCCCTCTTTCTCTCCTTTTTCTCCCTCTTTCTCTCTCTTTTTCTTTCTTTTCTTTCTTTCTTTTTTTCTTTCTTTCTTTCTCATTCTTTCTTTCCTTCTTTCCTTCCTTTCTTCCTTCCTTTCTTTCTTTTTCTTTCTTCATAAAAAAAGAAAAATAAAATCACATCATCTCTTACTTTTCAGTTATATACATGGGTTTCCATATTGGGAGGCTGGGGGAAGGAAGTACAGTATGTATAGCTCTGCAGATATAGATGTCCATTCATTCATTCAACAAGCATCTACTGTGTTTTGGCACTGTTATAGGTGTGTGATATATGGCAGTGAAGAAAAGGGGTGAAATCTGCTCTCAGATCTTAAATCCCAGTAGGGATGATAGGCAAAAATAACAGAAACAAGTAGACACAAAAAAATAAAATAAAAATAAAAATAATAAAATGATCTTCGAATTTCACAGTCAGACCAATTATTAGACTTAACAGGTACAGTTTCAGCAGAGTGATTCAGATGGAAGACAAATTAAAGTGTATTTTAAAAACTAAATCAGAAAAGAGTAAGTGTAGCATGCACTTTCTTCAAAAACTTGGTAATTAAAGGACAGAGATATGGTAGTAGCTACCAGAGAGAACCTGTTTCCTTTGTAATGGAAGAGATTTGAGACAGTATAGGGACACAGAGGGCAGAGCCAGTAAAAGAGAAGAGGAGCAAAAGAATAAGACAACCTTCCAAGAAGAAAGGAAAGAATGGATTTCACCATTGGAAAAGTGAGCTTTGATAAAAAGAGGATCATCTCAACCAAAAAAAAAAAAAGGAGAGAAAATGAGGATGATTGTGGCTAAGTCATTGGGTAAAGGTGTATGGAAAGTTAAAGGTGACCAATTTTCTCAATGATTTCTTACTGTCACAGTGGTAGTATTACATTTTTTTCTTGTTTAAAACCGTATTAATAGGAGATTCAGGATTCCTGACTTGACAACATAACATGTGAAAAAGATCCTAGGAGACAACAAGCCGATAGAGGCATTAGGAAAAGAAATGTGGTCCCAATCTAATTCCACAGAGCTAGACATCCAGAACACATACCAGTGATATGTTCAATTTTCAAGGGCCACATTAAAGAAAGACACCGTGAAATAAGACAATGTTCAGAAAAAGGACATCAAATGACTATAAGCCTTTAAAACCACTTAATGAAAAAGAGTTGAAGGAAATTGGTATTGTTTACCTTAAGACAGGAAAATTTAGAAATGAATCTATCATAGTTACCAGGAATATATTCACTCTAAGGTGCTTCATGTAGCAAAATTTGGAAGTGACAAAGAGGTAGGTTTTGTTTTAAGAGAAGAAAATACTCATTTAGAAGACTGTGCAACTCTCCATCACTGAAAGTGTTTAAGAGGCTTGGTAACTAAAAAGCAGGAGGGTTTCAGCAAGGACTCTAACATTTGGAAAAAGTTGGTTATCTTCCAACTCTAAGTTTGCATAATTCTTTTTTTAAACATCGTTTACCTGTTTTTTAGTGGTTATGGGATGAGATATGGAACACATTAGTGGTAGTATCTAATGGGATGTTGAACGCATTGAAACAGGAGAGCATTTAAAATCATAATGTTTAAGGTTTGCACTTTCAGGATTTGGCACTGAATTTTGCAATTTGGTTTAACAGCATAAGCCATTAAAAAGATAATTCACTGTTTCAGAGCAGTGAATTTCAATCAGCAGTGATGTTTGAAGAGGATAACTGGCAGTTTGCAGGATCTGGAACTTGACAAAATGTAAAAAGTGGCAATTGGCAAGATCCACACAGCATGTGGGTAGCAGGGAGGGTAGAGGCGTGTACCTGTGTGTAGAGATAAACCAAGAGGGGTGAAGGAACAAGCAAATACATCATCAAGCATCCAAGCAACCAAGTTTACTAGAGAGGAAAGAATAGGGAGATGGAGTTGGTAGGACACTAAAAGACCTCCAGGTGACCAGAAAATAATGGTCCATGAGTACTAAAATCTTACGTGAGGGTTGCTGAGTTGTCAGCAGGTGTTTTCTATCAACCAATTAGATGATCAATTGCAACCAAATGATAATCAACTGAACCTAACTTAAATGGAAAAAGGGGAAGTTCATCGTAGAGATATGAGGGCATGCTAAAAACAATTGAGCTTTAAAAGGGAAGAGAAGCCAAGAACTAAAATATAATTGAGACAATGTCGCTCCAAGAATCAACTTGTTTCTCAGTCCCTGTGGCCTCTGTCTTTTATTCTACACACGACTCAAATGCTGTAATTTAGTCCCAGATTCAAATCTTCCTCCAATAACTATACTTATCAGCCTAATCTCTGTCAAGACTTTACTCCTGATCCAATAGACTATGACCAGTAAGGGAGGGGCCCCATGGAATTTAACAGCTGCCAGTGATACTTTACTTGTACAACATAGATAGAGTTATGGGGGGCTATTTATAGAGAAGCTGGAAGTGAATTAACAACAAAATATATACTCACAAAATACATACCAATCAGCTTCTGATATACCAACATAACTTCCATAAATCCTTAGATTCTTCCAAACAACAGAAGGTGACAAGAACCATGAGAGTGGCCAACTATAAGGCATGTTTCTCCAGATTGGACAAATGATATTCATAAATTCTGAATGTCAATAACGTAGAGCAATTACTTGTGTGAACTTTGCAGTTAGAACCGGTCTTCAAATTATGCCTCCGATAAGCATCAGGTGTGTGACTTGACCAAGTCAGTCAACTTCTCCAGGCCATTTTTCTTCATCAATGACCAAGATCCATGTTAGCACACACCCCTTGAGTGTGTAAATAAAAGGAAATGAGATAACACACTTCAGCACTGTGTGTGACACAGAATGTTTCTAAAACGGAGGCTCCTGCAAACGTTGTAGATGACATACCAAGGAAAGCAAGATGAAAATCCCTTTTAATCTTACCACACCCGTAAACCAGTCAACTCTAAACCATCCTCATGTTTTAGCTTTGAGGGAGGCTTTTAATAGTAGGTAAATTTCAAATGTGTCAAAGTCGGCTGCTCCCTAGACCTCCTGTGGTCTTGCTGAAGAAGTGGCCCCTAAGAGTCCTCAAGTCTCATTTCAGGAACAATGGGTGATAGTAGAAAAAGTTTCATCCTGGCTGATGTACTGTTGATTAATCAGGTAATTCAGGGACAATTAATACTAGAGGTTTTTTTGGAGTGGGACAATGGGGATATTGTTTTTCAATCCACTCTTGCTCATTACTTATGGAAATTGAAGGCAGAGGATAGGCCAGTGGGGAAGTTGTATTTTAGGGCTGATGGGTATCTTGGGTCCTTGAACATTGTAGAAAAGCAATGCTTGACATTCATATAACACTTTAGGATAGTCTTAATCTTTGGCAAGCACAGGAGTCACCTGAAAGTCTGGCTAAAACACATATTGCTGAGCTCCATTTCTAGAGTTTCTGATTCAGCAGGTCTGGGGGTGGGGCCCAAGAATTTGCTTTTGCAGCAGGTCCCCAGGAAGTACCCATGCTGCTGGCCTAGGAACTGCATTTTGGGACCCATTGATTTAGCATTTGCAGAGCATTTCCCCACGTCTTATCCCATTTAATCCTGACCATAATTTTGGAGGTAGGCTTTATTATCTTCATTTTCAGGAGAGGGAGCAAAGGAATAAAGAGCTCCATGCTTTTCTCCCCACTAGCTATTTGAAGCAGTGTTAACAGCCTATATTTGTCATGACTTGATGAAAATAGTTAATGGCACATCACTAATTCAATCTGTAATAATGACAACTGATGAAAATGTTGTTACACTCTTGAGGAACAAGGGCTGTTATGTTTTTATACTGCAAAGAGTGGATACTCAAAACTTTTTTGCTTTTTTTTTTTTTTTTTGCTTTTTTCACGTCATCCCACCTGTAAAGTATCTAAATACCTAAGTCTCAGAATTGAAGGATGTCTTGGTGGTGAATATGAGTATCCAGAACTCAAGTATCAGAATGCAAATGCTACAAACTTGAAGAGTTTAAGCTTTATTAATGCACCTTGGGACAGCTGCATTAATAGATTAACTAAATCCCCTATAGTTACACTGGCTTTTTTTCCCAAATACTTTTTACCTATACTGTGTACCAAGAGCAATGATTTTTGATGAAACATTATTAAGGTTGTCTCGATGAAAGTAAGTTTCTGTGTGCATTTCCTTTTGTAAAACCAGCTTCTTCTTCTGCTCCTTTATAAGTCTCAGCAAACCATTGTTAAATAATGGTCGAGATGTGTAGGCTATTTTACAGACTATTTATTCTCTAATATAATATCAGGCCTGATTTTAAGCAATTTTATATAAAACATTAAGCTTTATACTTAAATTGCATAATCACATAGTTTAAAATGGTAAACATTATGATTCTGAAAACTGAAAAATTGTTTTTGAAAAAATAGGAGTAAGGAAAAGAGTTTCAGAGGTGTCTTTGAACTTACATTTCTTCAGTTTCAGGTTTCAGCTTCAATTATTCTTAATTTTATAACAATTTAACAAAGTATATAATTATATTATCAAGAAGCTTTCATATAAACAAATATAACTTTTTAAGAATACATGACATGTAAATAATCATAAAAAACCAACTAAAGACTGTACATTCTAAGGGGTTTCTGGCCCATAAATGTTTCTATGAGTTAATGAAGGCTGATTCTGTAAACCTTCATTCAACAAACATTTATTTGGCCCCTATGATGTGCTAGGCACTGTGCTAGCACCAACTCAGTACACCATACCAAGAGGCTGACTATAGCTGAACAACTCTACTGAAACTTGGTATGAATCAGCACGATTTAGTGTAAGCTACTTCTAATGTTTTTGTTCAAAGTAGCATCCCATATTCCTGATCCTGCTGTGGCTAAGGTCATTCTGATTGACCAAGCTGCATAAAGTCCATTTTTCTAAGTACTTATGTAATAAAACAGAGCTATTGAGGGGCTAGTGCAGAAATCGGGGTGGGAAAGAAACATCTAGTATACAATTACTATGAATCAATTGCATTTCCTCATTTACTTTTCACAACGACCTTGAAGTAGGCTTTAGTAACTCCATATTACACATGAAAACACAGAGAATCAAAGACTTCATGCAGTGTACTTCAGACACGCCACTAGGAAGCGAAAAAGCCAGGCTTTTAATCCCCTTCGACCCTCAAATCATGGACCTGGCACTTGGACTGCTACTCAGAGCAAGTGACTACATGGGATTGTTTTAATATACTCCACAAAATCATCGTCTCCATCTATCTACCCCATCCATGCACCTCCCCTTTTCTGCCATACACCCCTGTCACCTGATACTAAGTTGGCCTGTCACGCTCTTGAAATTTAGCTAAGGATAGCACGCATGCAATCTATGGAGCTAACAGAAGTCATGAATGATTGATAAAGCATTAATGGCTGATCACTCTGGTTTACTTCACTAGTGACGTAATTGACAACTGTCTATTAGATCTAAAGAAATGAATGTCTACTACCAGAATTTCAGAAATCTGTAACTAGCCAATGGCAGCAGCAGTTTTAGAGAAGAAAGCCTTTAGAATGCTTAACGTCACATCTCATTAAATGATTTAACTATAATTGTAAGCAACAAAAGCAGATTTTTTTTAAAGTATTTTAGTATGATCTCATTTATGAAAAGGATAAAAATAAAAGCCAAAAGGCCAGTTTATATATCAGAATATATATCAGAATATTACTGCCATAAGAGTATAGGTGGCTTTTCTCCCTACTTCTTTGTGTTTTTCTATACTTTCCTTTTTCTTTTTTCCCACTTTCAGCATAAGCATGTATTAACTTGGTCATCAGGGAATGAAAATTAAAAGCAGGGAAAAAATATTCCCACAAGACAAGTGTCCATTCTAACACCAGGAAAGGCAGCCTGGAGGGAAATGCCATAGATGTGCTGCACCCACAGAGATAAAGCCTTACACATCCAGGAATATTTTGAAGCAAGCACTGCTGGCAGAAATACTGAGGCTTTCAACTGAATGCGGTCTTCCTGGGGACTGATGATAACATCCTGTTCTGAGTTATGGGTACACGCTGCTGAATAAAGGTCACAGTATTCTAATAGGCTTCTTTCCTTTTTCTACTTTCTTTTTTTTTTTTTCTCCCATAGTAAACAAGACTAAGGCCCATTTGAAGCCATGAATAAAAAACGGATTCAGTTGCTAACCCCTGCAGCCTTGAACCTGTACCCACCATGGGACCTGAATTCCTACATGGAGACGAAGAGTAAAAAAATTCCAAGCCCAGAACTTGAGCAAACACTGAAATGAGGCTCTTGTCTTTCCCGGGGCTCTGTAGAGGACTCAATATTTCTATTTGGCCCTTTAATAACTGCTTAGCCTTCTTTTTAAAGATAATTTTTTGTTTCTACATTATTTTCTATTTTTTCTCAATTTCTGTGAATATTTAAACACACTCATTTTAAAATTGCATTCTCTTTATACTAATCTGAAGTTCCTTAGGTGTAGACAGAAAGTCTACGCCACTCAGAGCACACATAATAGCATTATCCATTCCAAAATGTGCTCACACACACACACACACACACACACATAAACCTATGATGCAAAAAGGAAGCCAAATGGGAGCAAATCAGAAGAAAAGAAAAGAGAACAAATTACATCCAAGGAAACTCAGATTAGTACAAGAATGCAATTTTAAAATGAGTATATTTAAACATTCAAGAAGATAAAGAAAAAGTAGATCATCTGGCCAGGAGCAGTGGCTCATGCCTATAATCCCAGCACTTTGGGAAGCCAAGGTCAAGAGATGGAGGGCATCTTGGTCAACATGGTGAAATCCTGTCTCTACTACAAATACAAAAATTAGCCAGGAGTGGTGGCACGCACCTGTAGTCCCAGCAAGGCAGGAGAATCGCTTGAACCCAGGAGGCAGAGGTTGCAGTGAGCCAAGATTGCTCCACTGCACTCCAGCCTGGTGACAGAGTGAGACCCCATCTCAAAAAAATAAAGTAGTAGATATTATAAAAATAATAAATTATTTCATAAAGGAAGAATAGGCAGATTTTAAAGATCACAATAGAAATTCTAAAAACAAAAATTAGAACAGGTACAGATAAAGAAAAAATATGTAAAAGTAGATCTGAGAAAATCACCCAAAATGCAGGTGAAATATTTAACTAAATGATTAACTAATGGGAAAATATTCTTGAGATGTTAAGAGATGTGAAGTAGAGAAGTTCTAAAAATATATTTAACAGAAGTTCCAGAGGAAAATAATAGAGGATATGGTGGAAAAATAACATTTTAAGCAGTATCAACTTTGATAAATATGTAAATGTTCAATTCAACGTCATTGCCTAGCAGGGTGCCATGGCTCACACCTGTAATCGCAGCACTTTGGGAGACCAAAGAGGGTGGAACACTTGAGGTCAGGAGTTCAAGACCAGACTGGTCAATAGTGAAACCTCCATCTCTACTAAAAATACAAAAATTAGCCAGGCATGGTGGTGGGCACCTGTAATCCTAGTTACTCAGGAGGTGAGGTGGGAGGATCACTTGAACCCAGGAGGTGGAGGTTGCAGTGAGCCAAGAGCACACCCACTCCAGCTTGTGTAATAGAGTGAGAAAGAAAAGAAAAGATGGCTTAATATGAAACAAAATAAAGGTAAGTCCCTACATTGATGTATTATATAATAATGAAAGTATACAGTAGCAAGGATAATAAGAGGATTCTAAAAGCTATCAGAGAAAAAAGACAGATGACCAATCAGATGGACATAAGATTCCTCACTGGCCACAACCATAGTCTTCTACCTGCAAAAATCGTCATTTAGGAGAAAAGCAGAAATAGGGAATGTCTCAGATGTGCAAAGTATAAGCATCTTTATGACTCACAGGCCCTCATGAAAGAACTACTAGAGGATACATATTGGCAAGAAACAAAATGAATCCCATGAGTAAAAAGAACAAAAGGCGATTCTAAGCAAATAAATGAATCTAAAGGAAGCATGTTGACTTTTAACATTATATAGATATTACAGAAGTATTCATGATATATGGTATTATAGAAGTCTCTATGCTTTTCTATAATGTAATTATCTTTCCCAAATGTTTTTAAAAAACAATAATAACAGCAGCAGTTAACATTTACAGATGCTTACCATGTTTCAGGCAGTGTACTAAGATTTTATGATGGTTTATCTCATTTATTTCCCACAACAATCTTGCAAGACAGATCTACTTGTTATTCTCATTTTATAGATGTCACAGCTGAGGTACAGAGCAGTAATTTATTCAAGATCTTACAGATAACAAACAATGAAAATGAATCTGTGTGACCTAGGGAAAGTCAAAATCCAATTTCCTCATCCATGAAATGAATATATGGATAGTTGCTCTGACCATACTCTAAGGTATGTGAGGTTGAAATAATACTAATGCATGTTAAAGTGCTTTAGGAATTGCATTATACAACTTAAAGTTATAAGAAAAATAGAATATGTGTGCCAAATTTGAAAAAAGGAATTTTGCCGCTAGTTAATAGATGGTGACATTTTTTATTCATCCATTCAAAATACACTTTTAATATGGCTTCAGTGGGTAGATACAATTTTGAAGTTATAAAGCAGCAGTGCTTCATTTTTCAGTGAGCCTGCTTGCTTATTTCTGGCTCATCTTGCTCCAGAAAAAGTCTTCAGGCAGCTAACAAAGGGTATACAATAATCAATAATAACATAAAAGGACTCATCTTGTTTTTTATTTTAAAAATACATCTTAGATTTTATTTCTGAATATACACACTTTTCAAAAGCAACTTGCTATTAATTTAAAATATAACTTTGCTCCATATGTCCTCTCTTACCACCTGTACTCCGACACACACACATGTAAAACAAATTTAAGCAGCAGGAAAAGTTCACGTTTTCTCTTTTAAAACATGAAAATTGCTAATTTTCATACTGCTATGGCCTGGTTTGAGTTAATGATGTGCTAATGTGATATTAAAGTAGTAACTACTGGCTGGGCACATGGCTCACACCTGTAATCCCAGCACTTTGGGAGGCTGAGGCAGGTGGATTACCTGAGGTCAGGAGTTCAAGACAAGACTGGCCAAATGGCAAAACCCTGTCTCTACTGAAAATACAAAAATTAGCCAGGTGTGATGGCACATGTTTGTAATCCCAGCTACTCAGGAGGTTGAGCCAGGAGAATCACTTGAGCCCGGGAAGTGGAGGCTGCAGTGAGCTGAGACTGCGCCACTGTACTCCAGCCTGGGCAATAGAGCAAGACTCTGTCTCAAAAATAATAAATAAATTAAATTAAATTAAGTAGTTACAACAGCCTAATCGAGCAGCTAACAACACAATAGTATTGCTAAACTGTTAGACTCGATTTCCATAAGAAAATGGAATCTGACACTCATTGCATGCTAATCATTGCAGTTTAGTAGGTCCCTTATTTATTTTGATAAGCATTTTATTCTCAAATAAAGAATTATGTGAGAAAATGGGCTAAAATTCGGTAGAGACAATGGTTGGCATCTATTTCTTTTGGCTCCCATAATAAATAGAGAATTTTTAACCCTATAGAAAATGAGAACAGATGTAGAGAATGACACAATTTGTTATTTATGAATGCAGGTTTTCTCTGAAGATTTAGGAATTATCATGAGAACTATTCATTGAACCTCAAAAAATTAATAAATATTAATATCAGAATGCAAATGTTTTCACTGTAATTTAAAACGAAGAATATTTACCCATTATGCCTTTGAAAAATCATGCCCAGCCTGAATACTTATTAACTGTGTGTCATCAGATGATTCAGAGAGCTTCTCTGAACTACTTGAAATTCTCAAGCAAAGTAATAAGAACACACCCTTAATAAGGAAAAGTTTGTATTTTGTTCTGTCTGAATTTCTACTGGCTCTCACAGCTTAGCAAAAAAAGAATTGAATACGTCATCAAGAAACCTAGGCTCTGGCTAAGTGCATTGTAATTCCTGTAATGCTTGTACTTCCCCAACTTTGGGAGGCTGAGGTGGGCAGATCACTTGAGGTCAGGAGTTTGAGACCAGCCTGGCCAACATGGTGAAACTCCGTCTCTTCTAAACATATAAAAATTACCTAGGTGTGGTGGTGGGCACCTGTAATCCCAGCTACTTGAGAGGCCAACACGGGAAAAGTGCTTGAGTCCAGAATGCAGAGGTTGCAGTCAGCCGAGATAGTGCCATTGTACTCCAGTCTGGGTGACCAAGACTCCGTCTAAAAAAAAAAAAAGGAACCTGGGTTCAAATATTGGTGTTGCCACTTGATAGTCCTTGTGATTTCAGGTAAGTTCTTTAAACTTAAGTTACATTTTCCACATCTATAAAATGATGATAATGATACCTCCTGCAAAGGGTTATTTGAAGATAAAATGGGAACAGAACCTAGTATACAGTTAATTAAATCTCATTTAGAAGTGAGACTATTCCACAAAATTATTAATTAACTTCAATCACTTTAGGAATTCTATCTTGACCAGTATAAAGCTGATAACACCTTTCTGTTGGAAATTAAATGATAAGTAAAAACATATATATAGTCCCCACATTACCAGCTATGATCATTACAGTTGTATGGGACCTTACTAGAAGCATATATAAGTATATACATAAAGTCGATTGGCTTTTTCTTAAGACTACTGTTTGGGACCATTCTAAGAGAAATGCAATAATCAATTGACTTAAAGAAAAATCATCTAGCTAACACACTATGCAAACATCAAGAGATCAGACAGACTTGTTCCAAAACTTCTTGGCAATCATGTATTCCCATCCTCTGCTGAATCCAGGACAATCCTGAGCCCGAGAAGACAGCCCCAGGAGACAGGGAGAAGGAAGGTTTAGCTCCTGCTCCACCTTCTTTAGCTCCATTCCATCAGCACTGCCATTATCACTTTCAAACACTGACCTTTTGTCTAAGATTACATTTGCACAAAGGGTTTGGTTACCATAAAAATGTTTAACTAGCTGATACATTCCAACTTCCTCATTTTAGAGAGGAGGAAGGTGAAGGCCAGAGAGGTAGCACAAGTCACTTACGATTCCTTCAGAGTCAGGAGCAGAAAAAAAAATGTCCATTCTCAAACCAGGTCATTTCCAACACATTGCTTTCCTGATGATAAGATTAATCCCTACCATGTACTAAGTGTTGAGCATCTTACTTGGTGTTCTACCTGTATCTACCAATGAATAATTGATGAATACATTCCCTTACCTGGTGTTCTACCTGTATTTACCAATGATTCCAGCAAAATCTCTAAATATTTGCCCCATTTCAAGTTAAAATTTCAAGAATGTTAAGCAACTTGCACAAGTCTACATTCAAATCCAGTCTAACTGCAAATCCTCTACTTGTATTTGCCAAGGTTAGTTAAACTTAAATGTTTCCTGTTGGCCATCAAAACAAGAGATCATCATAAGACGACCCAAGGGAACAAATAGAGAATGCATAGTTTATTGCCACATTTTGGCTCTACCTTTTTTGTGTACTTTATTAAAGCTGAGGCACAATGAATATAGATATAGAAAGACCAAATGAAAACCTTCTTTGAGAATTGCTTTCATCTCTTTCTGGCCTAAGATTATCGATGATCACCTCTTATTTTATGTTGATACTCTATTTTACAGAATAAGCATATGGCTTTTCCAGTCTTTGATGTATCAGGGATCACGTGTTTGTGCATATTAATTTCTTTCCTTTTTCAAAAGTTCTGCTGTTTATATTGCAAATCAAATTTGTACATGTGCTCACAGGAGGGGAATATTGCAAAGATATTTTCCACTGGCATTATCATTTTTCAAGTTTCATCTTTAAACCAGCTTTCTTTATCTCTTGTATCCTCTAACTCAGATAAGTAATGTAGTTTTTAGCATAATTGTGATATAACTCTGGTTTTGTCCTTTTTTTTAATGTAAATCTGCATGTCATTTGTACAGAATGTCAAGGTAAAAATATGTATACAGTTCTTAAAAATCTCTATAATATGAAACTATTGCAGTCAGATCTAAAAAGAGGCTATAAAAGGAAAAGTAATATGTAAATGCAAATCAAACTTTAAAAGACAATGACAATAACATACTGAATAGAGTAATCAGAAAGAGAACACAAGCATACTTCATTTTCTTTATCTAGCTTTATTGTGCTTCACAGATACTGCATTTTTTTACTAATTGAAGGTTTTGTGGCAACCCTTGGTCCAACAAGTCGATTGGCACCATTTTCCAAATACCGTGTGCTCACTTCGTATCTCTGTGTCACATTTTGGTAATTCTCAAAATATTTAAACCTTTTTCCTTATTGTCGTATCTGCTATGGGTAATCTGTGATAAGTGATTTTTGATGTTGCTATTGCAATAGTTTTGGGGCACTGTAAACCATACCAAACTGACAGCAAATGCAGTGGGTAAATATTGTATGTTTTCTGATTGCTGCACCTGACTGTTCTCCCATCTCTCTCCCTTGCTTTGGGCCTCCCTATTGCCTGAGACATAATAATGTAGAAATTAGGCCAATTAACGAACCTACAGTGTCCTCTAAGTGTTTAAGTGGAAAGAAGAGTCATACAACTCTCACTATAAATCAAAGTTTAGAAATAATTAACCTTACTGAGAAAAGCATGTGGAAAGCTGTGACAGGCCAAAAGTGAAGTCTCTTGTGCCAAACAGTCAAATTGTAAAGGCAAAGGAAATGTTCTTAAAAAAAATTCCAAGTGCTATTCCATCGAACATACAATGGAAAAGATGATAAGAAAGAAAAACAGCCTTATTGCTGATAGGGAGAGTTTTAATTGTCTGGATAAGAGATCAAACCAGTCACACCATTCCCTTAAACTAAAGACTAATCTAGAGCAAAGCCCTAACTCTCTGCGATTCTATGAAGCTTGAAAAAACTGCAGAAGAAAAGTTGTAAGCTAGTAGAGGTTGCTTCATGAGGTTTAAGGAAAGAAGCCACCTCCATAACACAAAAGCACAAGGTGAAGCAGCAAGCGCTTGATGGAGAAGTTGCAGCAAGTTATCCAGAAGATCTAACTAAGATCATTGATGAAGGTGGCTACACTAAACAACAGATTTTCAGTGCAGATGAAACAGCCTTATATTGGAAGAAATGCCATCTAGGACTTTCATAGCTAGAGAGAAGAAGTCAATGTCTGACTTCAAAGCTCCAACGGGCAGGCTTACTCTATTGTTAGGGGCTAACACAGCTAGTGAGTTTTGGAGTTGAAACCAATGCTCATTTACCATTCCAAAAATTCTTGAGCCTGTAAAAATCGTGCTAAATTGACTCTCTCTGTGTTCTATAAATAAAACAACAATGTCTGGATGACAAAACATCTGTTTACAGCATGGCTTACTGAAATATTTTAAGCCATCTGTTAAGATCTATTGCTCAGGAAAAAAAAGATTCCTTTCGAAATATTACTGTTCATTGGCAATGCACTTGGTCACCCAAGAGCTCCAATCGAGATGTACAAGAAAATTAATGTTGTTTTCATGCTTGCTAATACAACATTCATTCTACAATCCATGTGTCAAGGAGTAATTTTGATTTTTAAGTATTACTACTTAAGAAATGCATTTCAAGTCCAGATATGGTGGCTCGTTCCTGTAATCCCATCCCTTTTGGGGGAAGAGGTGGGAGGATTGCTTCAGGCTGGTAGTTTGAGACCAGCCTGGGCAACATCTGTACAAAAAGGTTTTTTTAAAAAATTACCCAGGCACAGCGGTACATGCCTATAGTCCCAGCTAATTGGAAGACTGAAGCAGAAGGATTGCATGAGCTCAGTAGTTCAAGGCTGCAGTGATCTATAATCATGCCACTGCACTTCAGGCTGGGTGAGACCCTATCTCTTGAAAAAGACCAAAAAAAAAAAAAAAGAAAAAATATATTTTATAAGGTTATAGTTGCCATAGATAGTGGCTCCTTTAATGAATATGGACAAAGTACATGGAAAACCTTCTGGAAATGATTCACTACTCTAGATGCCATTAAGAACACTCATAATTCATGGAAGAAAGTCAAATATCAATATGAGCAGGTGTTTGAAAAAAGCTGATTTCAATGCTCATGGATAACTTTGAGGGATTCATGACTTGAGTAGAGGAAGTAACTGCAGTTGTGGAAGAAAGAGCAAGAGAAATAGAATAAGTGGAGTCTGAAGATGCAAAGGAATTGCAATCTCATGGTAAAACTGGAATGAATGAGAAGTTGCTTCTTATACATGAGCAAAGAAAGTGATTTCTTGAGAAGGAAACTACTCCCCGGGAAGATGCTGTGAACACTGTTGAAATGACAACATAGGATTTACAGTGTTACATACACTTACTTGATAAAGCAGTGGCAGGGTTTAAGATTGACTTCAATTTTTAAAGAAGTTATACTATGAGTAAAATGCTACCAAACACCATCACAGGCTGGAGAGAACTCTTTCATGAAAACAGTAGTCAATCAATGCAGCAAAGTTTATTGTTGTCTTATTTTAAGAAACGTTAACAGCCACCCCAACCTTCAACAACCACCATCCTGATCATTTAGCAGTCATCAACATTGAGGTAAAACCCTCCACCAGCGTAGACCATGACTTGCTGAAGGCTCAGATAATCATTAGCTATTGTATACTTAATAGACTACAGTGTAGTGTAAACATAACTCTTAAGTGCACTGGGAAGCCAAAAAAATTTGTGACTCACTTTATTGTGATATTCTTTTTGTTGTTGCTGTTGCTGTTTGCTGTGTTCTGGAACTGAACACAGAATATCTTCAAGGTATGCCTGTATTTTTATATTATTATTATTCGAACCTTTAAAACAATTTTTTTTATTGACAAATTGGATCTAATCAGACAAAAGAGCTTCTGCACAGCAAAAGAAACTATCATCAAAGTAAACAGGTAACCTACAGAATGGGAGAAAATTTTGCAATCTACCCATCTTACAAAGTTTAACATCCAGAATCTACAAAGAACTTAAACAAATTTGCAAGAAAAAAACAAACAACCCCATCAAAAAGTGGGCATGGGATATGAACAGACATTTTCAAAAGAAGACATTTATGTGATGAACAAACATATGAAAAAAGCTCATCATCACTGGTCATAGGAGAAATGCAAATCAAAACCACAAGGAGATACCATCTCATACCAGTTAGAATGAAGATTATTAAAAAGTCAGGAAACAACAGATGCTGATGAGGATGTGGAGAAATAGGAATGCTTTTACACTCTTGGTGGGAGTATAAATTAGTTAACCCATTATGGAAGACAGCGTGATGATTCCTCAAGGGTGTAGAACCAGAAACACCCATTTGACCCAGCAATCCCATTACTGGGTATATACCCAAAGGATTATAAATCATTCTACTACTATAAAGACACATTCACACATATGTTTATTGTGCACTATTTATAATAGCAAAGACTTGGAACCAACCCAAATACCCATCAATGATAGACTGGATAAAGAAAATGTGGCACATATACACCATAGAATACTATGCAGCCATAAAAAAATGAGTTCACGTCCTTTGCAGGGAGAAGCTGGAAGCCATCATTCTCAGTTAGTTAACACAGGGACAGAAAACCAAATGCCATATGTTCTTACTCATAAGTGGGAGTTGAACAATGAGAACACGTGGACACAGGGAGGGGAACATCACACACCAGGGCCTGTCAGGGGGTTGGGGGAACGAAGAGGGAGAACATTAGGACAAATACCTAATTTATGCAGGACTTAAAAACTAGATGACAGGTTGATAGGTGCAGTAAACCACCATCACACATGTTTACCTTTGTAACAAACCTGAATGTCCTGCATATGTATCCCAGAACTTAAAGTAAAATTTTTAAAAAATTAGTGGTTGTCTTAAGGTTTAAAATATAACTCTTAAATTAATCATAATATAGCTTAAAATAATATTATAACACTTTGCTTGTAATGTAATAAACTTACAACAGTATACTACCAACTTTTCCATTCCATTATTTATGCTAGTATTATCAGGTATTTCACTTTTACATACACTACATACCCAGGATAGATTGTCACTATTTTTGCTTTAAACAAACAATTATTTCTTAGTGATTAAAATAACAGAAATAATAATATTAAAATTTATTTTTACTGTTTTCAACACTCTTCCTCTATATAGATCCCAGTTTCTATGTGGTAGTACAACCTTATCTGAAAGACTTCCTTTAACATTTTTTTTGTAATGCAGTTATCCTGGGAATTAATTCAGTTTTTGTTTGTCTGAAAAAGTCATTACTTATCCTTTGTTTTGGGAAGATATTTTACTGGGTAAAAAATTCTGGATTAGCAGTGGTTTTTGGCCCTTCCACCCCCGGCAATTTTAAAGATGTTACTCTACTGTCTCCTAGCTTGTATAGTTTCAAGTGAGAATTCTATTGTAATTCTTACTCTTCAAGTTTTTCTTCTTTCTTCTCCTTTACGTAGGTAAAGAAGATTCCCATTACGTAGGTACTAGACTATTTGATATTGTCCGGCAGCTCTCTAATGTTCTTTTTTAAAATTTTATTTTTTCTTAACTCTTATCTCTCTTACTTTGAGTAATTTTTACTAACATATTTGTCAGGCTCATAAATTCTTTTCTTGCCCACGTCTAGTCTACTGATAATCCATAAAAGGCAATCATCATCTTTGTTACCTTGGATTTTTCCTGAGATTTTTAGTTGATGAGTCAATTTAGTCAGAAGCTGAGCTGGGGCTGGGTTGTGATGTTGCTCTGATTACCCTCAGTGCACCACCAGTTTCAAAATCCTTTCATACTACCTTGTGCTTAGAGTAGGGTTTCTCTCAATGTTCTAACCACTTTCAACCTCAGCTTTAGGCTTTCTTGAGACACTGTGCCCCTGAAAGGGTCTTTCTTCATGATCTGCAACTGCCACAGTGGCACACTGTTGTAACATGTTATTTGACATTTGCCAACTTGATGTTTGAACAACAGAGGGGAGTTTTCTCTTCCATTGGGTCATCCTCTGTCTTAGGTGGGTCCTATGTCTCTGGATCTTGGGTATAGGGTTTTTTCAATGATCATACACCTCTCCAACAAAAGGAGATTTCTAATGATCTGGGTACAGGGTGGGTTTTGGCTCTTCACCTGGTGATGAAGAATTTCTTTTCTCTGGTACCTGACTAGTTGCAATAGATCTTAATGGTGCCATTGGAGCAATAGAGCTTTCTGCTCTTCCCCCAAAGATGGAAGGCTTTTTTTTCTGTAGGAAAGATATGACGGAAGGATCAGGACCAAGTGTCATCTATTTTCCACACTGGTTACTGCGCTCCACCCATGGCCAGCTTGGTATCAAAGAGGAAGTGTTTTTAATCCTCTGTCCTGTTCTCCATCTTTCTCAAGGGCACACCTTGTAGTCTATGGAGAAGCATATGTGCACAAACACAAACTCCTCTTGCATCTGCATCTCCCATGGGTTCTATACACCCAAGAAGCCACTCAAAAAATATATCTGACTGTTTTTTATTCACTTTTGTGACAACTCCATTTTCTTCCCTCACTCTGCCCCAGGTAAGCCAGTGCCCAGGTAAACCAGTACTCATATTTCTACTTCTCCTTGGAGGTGCCTGACTTTCTTCAGATTTTTGGCTAATTAGTTCCCCTGTGTTATCAATTCTCTGATGAGATCAAGAAAAATTATGATTTTGAAGATTACTGGCTTCTTGTTATTGGTAAGGTGAAAGCAAACTTCTAGCTTTCTACACTCTGACTAGAGCCAGGAAGTGTTTCTAACTAAATATGCAAAATTATTATTTTCCTATCTATGCCTACTTATTATTTTTAAATGCATGAGAGTTCTTAGTACGCCCATGTGTTCTTACTCACTTAATTTTATGTGTTAACTTGACTGAGTTAAGAGATACCCAGATAGCTGATGAAACGTCAATTTTGAGTGTGCTGATGACAGTATTTTTGGAGACTGGCATTCAATCAGTGGACTTGGTGAGGAAAACACACACTTGCCCAATATGGGGAGACACCATGCAATCAGCTGAGGCCTTAGATAGAGCTAAAAGGTAGAGGAAAAGCAAATTCTCATTCCTTCTCTCTTCTGAACCTATGACACCATTCTTCTCTTTTCCTTGAACATCAGAACGCCACATTCTCTGGCCTTTGGTCTCCAGAAATTGCATCAGCGGCCCCCAGGTTCTCAGGCCTTGGACATAGTGTTATGCCATTGGCTTTCCGGGTCCTGAGTCTATATATACTGGATGGAAAGTGGAAATGCAATTCCTAGGCCTAAGAATCTAGACAAACTTTATGACAGTCCCTCTACCTTCACAAAATATATTATAAAAATGGAAAACCAAATTTGAGAAAACTGATAATTACCTGAACAAAATCATGCAGTCAGGAAAATTAAAATGCACTTGGAGAATAGTAAGTAGGCTGCAAATAGGTATGTCTCAGCATCTAGGAACGTTAGAAACAAGGCCAGAGAAACAGGCAAATTAGATTATGTTTTGCAGTTGCCAATCAGATGTGAGTCTCCCCAATATCAGCGAAAGAACTCAAATTTGGAGGCAATAAAAAAAAAATAAAAATTCTGTGAAGGAGAGTGATAAGGAGAAAGTGATCCTTTAAGAAAATATATTCAGTGGTCAGTTGGCAACAGATGGAAGGTAAAAGAAACCAGAAATGGGGAAATTGAATAATAAATCAGTATAATGGTCTAGGAGTAAGAGGGTCAAGGCCTGCATTGCAATGCTAGCAATGCAAATAGGAGGAAATGGGAACAATTTAGGAGATATTGTAGACAGTTCCTAGGACTAGTTGACTGATTTGATAAGAGTGGTGTAGGGAAAGGAGAAATCAAATGCACAAGGTTTCATGCTGGGATCATAGGGTCTGAAATTTCTCACTAGTATCTTCAATTCTTCTTTTTCCAAGTCTATTCTCCTTTCTGCTTTTAAACTTGCCCATGCTTGAATTAGCATAAATGTTTGGAAAAGGTAAAAAACATTTAGCCTCAAAATGTTTTCAAGGTAAACCATCTCTGAAATAAAAACATGTTTTCCAGCCAAAACTCAATTTGTGTTCAAACTGTGGTTTAAACATTCTGTCCAAATATGACAGATGTTGAAATCAATTGGTTTGTAAATCTTATTTTTTTTTCTAAGCTTCAATTAAAAAAAAAGTTCTTAATTTATTTTCTATCAAATACATTTACTAAATCTTCAAATTGCATATAGACCTCTATAAAATTAATTGAAAATCAAATTCTTGGTCTTGAAAAACTAAAAAGAAAGATAATGTGGACACAACTGTTTTTAAAATGTTTTGAAATATACCAAAGAGTATTTATTTTAAAGCTTATAGACACAACAATAAAATAATTTTCTCTTGTAGTTGCCTCTTTAAAATTTTTACTAACTTTTTTCTTAAGGTTCCAAATAAATTTTAAAATACTTTTTATAAAAAGATTTTGTAGGATTTTTTTAACAAATCCTGGAAATTACATAAGAAAGCTTGACATTTTAATAAAATTGTATTCTAATTTAATAATGTAAAATATTTCCTTATTTGTTCACATGTCCTCTAATACGCTAGAGTCTGCTATAGATAATACTGTACAAGTCAAATGAGTCTGAGGCTGTTTCTACATATTACCACAAACAATAAATATTTATTGACACACTCTTTGATGAAGGTATTGAGAATAACAACAGGCTAAATTTAAGCAATACAAAAGAAATTGAGAAGTAGACTCAGCCCTAAGACCCCCTGGCTCATTTCTACCTACTTTCTCTTCTATAAACTAAGACTTATAATAGAATCTAGCTTTTAGGATTGTGGGATTAAATGAAATAATATGTGTAAAGTACATAGCATAGTTCTTCGTACATAGTAAATATTCAATAAATATTGCCTAATATGATTACGTTATTAATCTCTTCATTTATTATCTAGTTATATCTATTTTAATTATCCTTCTATGTTCACTACCTATTAGAATCTTAATATTTTAATTTAAATGTAGTGTTCTTTGTGTGCTAACATATTAATGCTTGATTATATTTATAGCAAGTTTATTTCTAACATTTTTGCCTTTCACAAAATTTGAGAGCCATTTGATAGTATTAATTCTTTTAATTATTTCTTCTTGAGATTTACCACTGCTTTTAAAGGTAGAAAATCTTTTCTGTTCCAGAAATACACACAAGATAATGTGTTTATTTGAGCAGCAGCAGATGCTGCTGCTGCTGCTGCTGTTTCTTCCTCCTCCTCCTCCTCTTCCTCCTCCTCCTCCTCTTCCTCCTCCTCCTCCTCTTCCTCCTCCTCCTCCTCCTCCTCTTCTTCTTCTTCTTCTTCTTCTTCTTCTTCTTCTTCTTCTTCTTCTTTCTTCTTCTTCTTTTCGATAGCTGGACATTTTACATTTAACTCTTTGGTACAGATGAAATTGCAGGGTGGGGTTGGGAGGTGGAGCTCAAATTTGATTTTCTAGCAAACATTGCTTACAATAAAAGTCTCACATGTGGAATAACTCTTTCTGAGATTATTGATTTGCATTATATGTTCAATTTGCTTCATTAATCTTGTGAAAAATCCAGCTGCCCAAACCCCTACTACAAAATTCTAGGTTCTGCCTTCTGCTCTCTATTCTAATACTGCTCCCACTGGTCTGGATTGGTTGAATCCACTGCTTCATGCAGAAATTTCCTTCTCTCCCCACAGCAAGCACTTTGGCTTACCTTTATCTTGGGTGTCTGACTTCACTTGGCTCCTATTGGCCAATCTGCCCCACATCACATGTGGTGGTGTCCAAATCTGGTGCCCTGAGAAAAGGATAAGACTCTGCCATGACAACCTTTGGCAGATGCTGAATTTTACTTCTGTTTTCTTCTGTGCTATGAACACTTCAAATTCAAAGCTATATTTGACAGCTTAATTTAATCTAAGTTTGCAAAGATCCTCGAAGCCAAAGCAATGGTCTGCTCACATCTCTAAATTCTAGCTCTTAAATAAATTTTTATTATGTCATATTAGATTTTTCATTGCTTTTATAGAAGTATTTTATATTTTATCTCATAATTTTAGTTGTTTTCAGCATTCCCTTACCAAACACAGACTTGCTCTGCATTACATCTTTTCAATTAAATACACATGTATTGATTCCCTTTTTAAATTATATTTCTTATGCAGAATTACCCTAGGTACATAGTACAGTGCTTAACCCACAGGAGACACTCAAATAATATTTGACAATACAGACATGTGCCACATTAACAACATTTCAGTCAACAATGGATAACCTATAGGAAAGTGGTCCCATAAGATTATAATAACATTTTACTGTACCTTTTCTATATTTATGTATATAAATACTCACAGTTGTGTTACAGTTGCCTACTGCATTCAGTGCAGTAACAGGATGTGCAGGTCTTTTGCCTAGGAGAAATAGGCTATACCATATAGCCTAGGCGTGTAGTAGACTATGCCATCTAGGTTTGTAAAAGTACACTCTATGATATTCACATAATGAGGAAATCGCCTAACAAGACATTTCTCAGAATGTATTCCCATCATTAAATGTTGCATGCCTGTAATTATAGAGATAGCAGTGATAATGTCAGCCAATCGGAAAGCTTCAGATTGTAAAAAAAGGCCAAATAATGCCAAAAACTCTAAAACATTGTCTCTTAAACATGAGATTTCTTACCATAAAATAATTTGAAAGAATTATGATTGGAACATGTTTGTAACAAGAGAGAATCTAGATTCTGTCTAGAAGAGGCCTTTGTTTATTTGATTACAAAATATTCATAAGGCATAAGAGAAAGAAGTAAGTCTAAATATGAAAGTCAGGGAGAGAGAGAAGGCACCATCATCAGTATGATTTTTCTATTCTCCAGCAAAAGCTTGTGAACAAATTTGTTCTGCACCCTTGATTTCTGTAACTGTATGGAGGATTTCCTGACATTCCGAATATTTGTGAACCATGTAATCATTTTGATTTACCACATTTCTGTGTCCTCTGCTAAACCACAAGTCCACAAGCAAAAGGACAGTTGATTTGTTCATGACTGTATTCACAGTACCAAGTGCATGGCTTAGTACATAATAGGTGCCAAATAAACTTTTATTAAATAAATGAGAGGATGCAATATGTTCAGAGACATAAGACATGGCTCTGCCTTGCGGGATTTAAAATTTTCATACATTTTGTCATTTGTTGCTGGTAAGAACCTTAAGAGACAGCTTTATCACCATAATTTGTGAGGGCCACTGTCTTTTTTTTAATGAAGGAATTGAGACCCATAGAATATATGACACCCAGAGTCACATTGTTTTTTAGTGGTAAAGCCAATATTTCTCTGAATTCAATGTTTCATGTTCTTCCTTTATGCCACAAAGCCTCCCTGTGAGTGAAACACAGGTAACAAAACACAACAGAAAATTAAATTTAAAATATCCAGGATGACTGTAAATGACTTAGAAGTTCAAAGAATAAAAACAGTGAAAATGAGATACAATAGGCTCACGGAGGAGTCGGAGCTTAGGTTAACTCCTCAGGATGGTAAGTAAAGACTGGAACAGAGGTCATCTGAGGAAAAAGAATTTCGGAACTCTCCTCAGGATTTTTTAAAAGTCAATTTATGTTCTTGTTTTTTCTAATGATAATGGTTGATTAACACTATAAATATTGTGGAAGTAAGAAATGGTTCACTCACAAGCCACATAACACAGCATGGATGTTACAGTGACATACGAACCATGATACTGATACAGTCTTGACTTTTGCCTCATAAGACTATACCGAAAAATAATTAAATGGGAAATTTTCAGGATATTCACACAATACTTTACTAATCTAAATGATAATACTTAGTATCTGAGTCCATGTTATGCCTAATGATGACTGCAGAAAAAAAAAAAAAAGCATGAAGAGCCAGTAACCCATTCTGATTCCTGCAAAAAGCTAGCATGGAAATTTCACCACTTGATGAGAAGGGGGATTGTTCAGTGCAAAATTGGCAATGACCCCCATGATGCTTTCAAATGACTGGGCTCTCTAGATTCAGATAAAATGTCGACAAGATATCTAATTAGTTAAGCATTTCTTTTATTCAAAGCAATGCTTACCGGCATTATGCTGATTTAAGAAACACCATTCTGACTGTTAATGAAAACTTAATGGAGCTGACATAAGTAAGATGATCTTAAGCTTGCCTCACTCTCTAAATTGCCTTTTTTGTTGCCTTCTGGAAAATTGCTAGCTCATTGAGCACTGATGTCATGCCGCAGTATGAAAGGAAAACTGGTGAACAACACTGGGAAGGTGAAGTATATCCAGAATATAGCCAGGCAGGTCCTAGGGTCATGTAAAAAAATGAAGAAGTAGGAACTAGGATATCAGAGCAAGTGTCAAGAAATTAGTAATTTAGAAGTAATCCAGGCAGACCTGATTTTACTTCCCAACTCTACCTGTTAATAGCTTTGTTAACTTGGGGATGTTACTTAACTTTTCTCAGCTTCAGTTTCTTCATCACCAAGGCAGATTATATAAAAATAGTATCTATTGCAAATGCTTATGTGAAGACTAAAAGAGAAAAATCAGGCAAAATATTTAGGATTGTGCTTGACACATAGCTTCTTTCTACTATCATCATCATTTCACTGACATTAACAGGAACAAGATAGGGGTATAGCAATTAAGATATGTGAAAAACAAAAAAGAGAAATAATAAAGTGTAGCAGCTCAATACAGGCAAGAATCAGAAATCCAACACAGCAGCAGGTCCTATAACAGGAGTCGCAGGACGTCAGGGAGGCTTGCCTCCCTCCCCGATGGGATGTGCCCTGAGGTTCTTGGGCTCTCACTCACCCAAGAATGGGGAAGCGACCATGGCAGCATGGTGATCTTGTTCAAGTAAATATCGGACCCAAAGAGCTTTGCAGAAAAGCGATTTATTAGGCAGGGAGAGAGAAAGAAAAGTAGGGAGACAGAGAGAGCTCCCATGCTGTCGTGGGAGGGGGTCCAGAGATGGAGTCTGTATAGGTAAGGGAGTAAGGGGAATTTCAACCCCAGAGTTACTCCCACCCCATTCAAGTTCTCGTCCAGTGAGAGGAGGTTTTCCAAACTTCCTCTGGAATAATTGATCTTCAACTCTGATACTGAATAGGCTGCCTGGCTCACAATAGAGCCCCTCCTTCTAAGACTTTGGCAGGCTTCCTAAACAAAGGAAGCTCACCTGGGCAGTCTACTTAGCCTGCACAAGCAAAAGTTACACAAAAAGCTCTAGTTCCCAGATGGGGACGTGAATGAAGGCTGGTGGGGCATGTGGCTCAGAAATTTCTGCTTTTGAAACCACGCCCCTTGTGGACTTGGGAAGAGAAGTTAACGCAGTCTTCAGTCCTAGAGTCACAAATCATTGAAAGAGAATTTAGAGATCATCTAGTCAAATGTCTCTGTTTTACAGATGAACAACTCAATGCTAAGAGACGTCTCAATGATAAAACTATTTTTGAAAATATTTTCCTTTTGATTTGGGTAGTTAATCTTATATTTAAAAAATTTGGCATTTTTTATAAAGCTAAACATGGACTTGCCATGTTTATATGGGCAACCTAGTCATTCCATTCTTAAGTATTCACCCAAGAGAAATAAAAACCTACATCCACACAAAGAATTGCATACAAATGTTGATAGCAGCTTTGTTGGTAACAGCCTAAAGTGAAAACAGTCAAATGTCCATCAACAGGAGAATGGATAACTAAATTTCACATAATTGAAAACATTCAGCAATGAAAAAGAATGAACTAGTAGTGCACACAACATGGATGTATCTCAAAAGCATTATGCTGGGCAGAAGAAACAAAGGGTACATACTGTCCGATTCTACTTATGTGAAGTTCTAAAGAATGCAAACTACAGAGATCCAAAGCATAAGAGTAGTTGCCTAGGTCTTAAGGGTATGAGGTGGCAAGAGTTTGTGAAAGGGCATGACAGAACTTTTGGGGGTGCTGGAAATTATATCTTTTATAAAATGTTTTATATCTTAGTTGTGCTGGTGGTTACGCAGCATATAGATTTGTCAAAACTCATTAAAACCGTACACTTAACTTGGGTATATTTCGTTGTATCTAACTTACCCCTCAAGGAAGTTATTTTTTCTCAGTCAGGTTGATCACATTCAAATAAGTCGATTTTAAAGAGAGAACTACTTGATGCTTTATCCTTTTCTATGGGAAAACTAAAATTCAAAGTCAGATCTTTGTTAACTAGTTAGCTGAATTCACAATTAGCTAGTGCTCACTAAGCTGAGCTTTGCTGAGTAATTAGGGCAACATTCTGTTCTTCTTGTTCTTATTCTGAGAGACAGCCTGGAGAAATGGCATAAGTCTTGGCTTTGGAGTCACAAGGATATGTCTTGTTGACATGGCTTGCTCTCTTACTAGCTGTATGGCTTTGGCCACTTTCATTAGACCTATCTGATCTACCTTTTGCTCATCTCTCCATTTGGCAATAAAACTCCTATTATAGGGCCTCTATAAAGATAAAATAATACAATATAAAAAGTAACCAGAAAATGGTAGGCTAGGCACTTGATAAATTGTACTATTACTTTATTTGGCCACAGACCCAGAGCTGTGCCACAGGTAAACTTTGATTTGTGAGCTGGTGAAACAATGCCTCCAGGCTTCATTTACCTATTAGTGCAACAAATATTAGTGCCTGTGATGTCCCATGAGTGTTTTAGACTCTTGGACTTTAGTAGAGAACAAAAAAGTTACATTCTAGTAGAAGGAGACTGAAAATGGATAAACCAATACATGCGTAATATGACAGGTGAGAACCTACACCAAGAAGAAACATTAACAAAGTAAGAGAAAAAGAGAATGATTAGGGATGGTAGGAAGTTGCCATTTGATGTAAGCTGCTTAAAAGCAGCAAACCTACTAACATGGTATTTGAACAGAAACCTGAAAAAAATAGACCTGAAGAAAAGAGAGATATGCAGAGAAATATTTAGATGGAAAGTATTCCAGGTAGGGGGAAGAGCAGGGAAAAGGCCCTGTTGCAGAGTCTGCTTGGCACATTTGTGCATATTCAGGAAGCCTGGGGAGCTATATGCATGGTTTTCAAAATTTAGAACAGTGCCAGTCATTTGTGCAGGGTATGATGACATACACAAGTTACAACTCTTCACAATGTTGAATTCCACCTCTCCTGAATTTGCAACTGAATTTTCCACTTAGAAGTAAATCTTTCTACAAAATTCCTATTGCTGTTGTCTTGCATACCAAGAAGCAGTTACCTTTCTATGTACACTTTGTAAATAGCAAATATTTATTAAAATATAATTAAAATAAGTAGATAGCAGTCCAAACAAGCTTCCTCTTTGCTTAAGGGAGTTGTAAATCTGCACACTCCATGAGATGGGAAGCAGCTAAACTCTAAGGTGCTATTTGTCATTGACATGGGAAATAATGTTTTCCATTCTCATTATGCACCCAAGAGCAGGAAGGAAGCTGAATGTGGGGATGAAAAATGTAAGTGCTCAAATACACCACTTCTCATTCTAATTTTCTCCTGTTCCTTCAGGATAAAAAACACAAAATCAAAAGCAATAAAGCACAGAAATAGTCCTTTTATTATTTCAGCCATTATCTGTTAATCTAGGTCCACAAAATGGGGTGCATCGAAACTAGGAGAAGAGAAGGCTAGACTGTCCAGGTGGAGGTCAGCCATGAGCACTCACTGCTTTTAACAAGTGACTATGTGCTTCAACACAGTCCAGATGGCAGCCAATGGCTTCTCTCACCGCAGCTTGTCCTGGTCATCTGAGTTTCACTGCTGGGAGAAATCTAGAGAAAGACAAAAACTAAAGATGCTTCCTTATCTCTGGTACCAGCACAATTCACCTGAACTTTCCAATACTCTGGCCACATACAGAGGCACAATAGAACTCAACCCCAAGAAGCCCCAGGGATCATTCCTGAGAAGCACTACTCTAAAAGCCAGTCATATAATGGCTAACATAGTTAAGAAGTACAAGCAGGGTGATAACTGGCACACCACAAAAATCATGAGAAACAAACATATCAGTGATAAATATGAGTAGAGCTAGGATCTATCAGCAAAATAATGAAGATGTGCATGGGAAAGGAAGATGGCAGTCTCTTTAGTTCTCAGGGAAAGGATATTTTGGTGAGTAAATTAGTTCATTCTTGCATTGAAATAAAGACATACCTGAGACTGGGTAATTTATTTTAAAAAAATAAGTTTAATTGGCTCACAGTTCTGCAGGCTGTGCAGGGAGCATAGTGACATCAGTTTCTGGGGAGGCCTCAGGGAACTTACAATCATGGTGGAAAGGGAAGGGGAAGCAGGTGCATCTTACATGGCCAGAGCAGGAGCAGGAGAGAGAGGAAACAGTTGCTACACACTTTTAAACAGCCAGATCTAACAAGAATTTACTATCACAATAAGAGTACCAAGGGGAATGGTGTTAATCCATGAGAAACCACCCACATGATCCAATCACCTCCTACCAGGCCCCATCTCCAACAATGGGGATCACAATTAAAAATGGGATATGGACAGGAACGCAGATCCAAATCATTTCATTCTGTCTCTGGTACCTCTCATATCTCATATTCTTCTCACATTGCAAAATACAATCATGCCTTCCCAGCAATCCCCCAAACTCATAACTCATTTCAGCATTAACTCACAAGTCCAAAGTCCAAAGTCTCAACTGAGACAAAACTAATTCCTTCCACCCATGAGCCTATAAAATCAAAAAACAAGTTAGTTACTTCCAAGATACAGTGGGGGCACAGGCATTGGGTAAATATTTTCATTCCAAAAAATAGAAATCAGCCAAAAGAAAGTAGTTACAGGTACCATAGAAGTCTGAAACCCAGCAGGGCAGTGAATAAATCTCAAAGCTCTGAAATAGTCTCCTTTGACTCCATGTCTCACGTCCACAGCACTCTGATGCAAGGCCTTGTGCAGCTCCACCCTTGTGACTTTGCAGGGGTCTGTTCCCATGGCTGCTATCAGGGGCTGGCATTGAGTGTCTGCAGCTTTTCCAGGCCCAGAGTGCAAGCTGCCAGTGGATCTACCATTCTAGGGTCTGGAGGATGGTAGTCTTCTTCTCACAGTTCCACTAAGCAGTGCCCCAGTGGGAACTCTGTGTGACTCAAACCCCACATTCACCCTTTACATTACCTTAGTAAAGCCCCTCCATGAGGGCTCTGCCCCTGCAACAGGCTTCTGCCTGGACATCCATGCTCTTCCAGACATCCTCAGAAATCTAGGCAGAGGTTCCCAAACCTCAACTCTTATACTATGCACACCTGCAGGCTTATCACCATGAGGAACCTGCCAAGACTTATGACTTACACCCTCTGAAGCAGTGGCCTGTGCTGTATGTGGACCCCTTTTAGCCATAATTGGAGCTGGAGTGGCTAAGATCCAGACAACACTGTTCAGGACATCAGGATCTTGGGCCTGACCCAAGAAGCCATTTTTCCCTCCTATGCCTCTGGGCCCATGCTGGGATGAGTTGCCATGAAGGTCTCTGATTGCCTTCAAGGGTTTCTCCCCGTTGTCTTGGCCATCAGCAGTTGGCTTTTTCGTACTTATGCAAATTTTCACAGCCTTCTTTAATCGCTCCTCTGAATGAGCTTTTCTTTATTACCACATGGCCAGGCTACAAATTTTTCAACCTTTTATGGTCTTGCTTCCCTTTGAAACATAAGTTGCAGTTTTAGGTTATTTCTTTGCTCACACATATGAGAATAGGCAGTTAAAAACAGCAAGGTCACTTCTTGAATGTTTTGCTGTTTAGAAATTTCTTCCACTAGATACCATAAATTATCATTCTCAAGTTCAAAGTTCCACAGATCCATAGGGCATGGGCGTAACATGACCAAGTTCTTCATTAAAGCATAATAAAAGAGCCCTTTTCTCCATTGCTCAATAAGTTCCTCATTTCCATCTGAGACTTCCTCAGCCTGGACTTTATTGTCCATATTGCTATAATTTTTATCACAACCATTCAACAGATCTCTAAGAAGTTCCAAATTTTCTCTCATCTTTCTGCCTTCTTCTGAGACCTCTAAACTCTTCCAACCTCTCCCCATTATCCTGTTCCAAAGTCAATTCCACATTTTCAGGTAGCAATGCCCTAACCCTTGGTACCAATTTTCTGTATTAGTCCTTTCTCACACTACTATAAAGAACTATCTGAGACAGGGCAATTTATAAAGAAGAGAGATTTAATTGGCTCACAGTTCTTCTGGCTATACAGAAAGCATAGTGGCATCATCTTCTGGGGATGCCTCAGGGAACTTACGATCATGGCAGAAGATTAAGGGGGAGTGAGGCATGTCTTACATGGCCAGAGCAGGAGCAATAGAGAGAGGGGGAGGTGCTACACACTTTTAAACAATCAGATCTCGTGAGAACTCACTATTGTGATAACAAAACCAAGGGGAATGGTGTTAAACCATGAGAAACCACCCCTGTGATTCAATCACCTCCCACAAGGCTCCACCTCCAACATTGAGGATTACTAATTGAATATGAGATTTGGATGGGGACAAAGATCCTAACCATACCAGTGAGGATCCCTCTAAAAGGCTGAAAAAGCTTTCTCAATTCTATCTCTATGTACCTTCAAGTAGCTTCTTGGTACTGATGGCATTCACTATGGATAATCTCCACCTGAGTTCTGCTTTCATTAGTACAGACAGTAGAAGTCAATTGTATTAACAAGTATTCCAAGGAAAAAAGAACTGAGAAAGAATTCAGGGAGAAACCTAGTTTTTCTGTGGGAGGATTTTGAGTGTTTAGTCAATTCAGCCCACTAGCTGTTTATATTAAATAAACAGATTGTAGTTTATTTGGTGATTGCTGGACCACAAAAGCACCGAGTGGAAATCCAAATTCAATTTTAGACAAACCTGGAGATAAGGTACTGCATAGTTTCCTGACGTTGACAGAATGTCACATATAACTGCTCCACACTTGGGCCAAACTGTAATGGCCACTGTGCTTCTCAAACCTGTGGATAAAGGTCTAATAGAAGCTGCTCCTGAATCTATCTTAATCAATATACAAAGTTATCAACACCCAGAAAAATTAGAGGGAATAAAAATATTATAAAGCATTACCTAATTTCAACAATATTGCCTCTATTTAAAAACAGAAAATAGAGAAAGTTTTGTATTTTAAAACTTGGCCGGGCGCGGTGGCTCAAGCCTGTAATCCCAGCACTTTGGGAGGCCGAGGCGGGTGGATCACGAGGTCAAGAGATCGAGACCATCCTGGTCAACACGGTGAAACCCCGTCTCTACTAAAAATACAAAAAATTAGCTGGGCATGGTGGCACGTGCCTGTAATCCCAGCTACTCAGGAGGCTGAGGCAGGAGAATTGCCTGAACCCAGGAGGCGGAGGTTGCGGTGAGCCGAGATCGCGCCATTGCACTCCAGCCTGGGTAACAAGAGCGAAACTCCGTCTCAAAAAAAAAAAAAAACTTTAACTCAAGATAAAAAATGAATGTTCATAATAACATTGATGAATAGCAATAGATACTGTGTGTTTTATATTTATATAAGTTCTCCACATATTGTTTATCAAAAATAGCCCATATTTGTTAGCACTTTATAGGTTTAAAGTGTTGTTAATAAAAATTCAGTCAGTTAGTGCTCATGAAACCTTGAGAGATAGTATTACTATGATCTCAGCCATTTTCCTGAGAAAACCAAGACTCCATAATGGTGAATTATTTTCCCTCATGTCTACAGGCAGATACCAATGGCAGCACTAAGAGTCACACAAAAGGTGTTTGATTCCAACATCCTTTGAAACTTTCCAATTCTGCCTTTTTCCATAAAACCTCAAAACATAATTTTACACAAATGAAACTGATGATTGAAGAGTCTCCCCATATATGAGGCATATTTCACAGTCATACATACTAAATACAATTGTCTTATTTGTGGGTATGAGAGAGTGAGAAAGAGACAGACAGGGAGAGAGAAATACACACAGAAGCCTTTTAAAGGAGAAGGGAGAATGACCTTATTTCATCCCTCATGCCTTTCTCTGCAATCCCTCCTGCCCTGTCCACTTTTTAAAAAACCATTTTGTGTCCTAGAACTACCCATTGCCCTTGCCAAACACCAAAGCTGATGATTTAGCATTTTATGAAATCCATAAAATGGTAGCCCTTGACATTAAATAGTTTTTGCTGATAACTACTTTGATAAATAGGCTTGTGATGCTTTTAGAGATGGTTTACCCAAGCAAAGATAATTATGCAGACTTAATGTTTTTTATAATTTAAAATATATTATTTTAAGGTATATCATATGCATAAGAGTGTCAGAGTATCTTGCTATTACTTACATATTTAGTAAGTTAAAAACAGAGTGTCATGTAGTGCAAAAGATGGCAAGGGGTTTAAATTTCAAGCCTACTCCAACCAAGTGGTAGTTGGAGGACCATGTTGTAGACTACTCTGAGGCCATGACCAGGACCAATGACAGGGAGTGCAGAGATGGATTAACAATGCCCGTCATGGCTTCAAGAGTGGTGAGTGCCACTTACTTCCCATCCTGAAGTTATTATATCTTGCCAGACTTAGAAATAAAATATTAAAATGTCTTTCATTAAATGGCAAGTTCATAATTTACGTGTCAGTCTATAAAGAGAATCACATACTTATTTCTAACTCCCTGAGTTGGACTTCTCGTATGAGCTTCAAGTGAGGATTTTAATCAATGGCATGCTGGGTGATTTTAGAGCCTGAGACAGCTTAGACTGACATTTGACTGTGTGTGTTTCAGTGTTTTAGTACTTGGGCAGTAAAGCAGAGATTTTGGAAAGAGAAAAAGGAAAGAGTTTACTTCAAGAGTGACCAGGATATTCAGAAGTGTGCTAAACATTAAGGACATCTGACCTGGGTGGTGTCACATCAAAGTTCAAAACATCTGGCCACAGCAAGTGTATACTGTGTCTCCAACACTCCTACCTCCATCCCTGCCATCTGTCCCTGGGTTGTCTCTTAAATTCACTTGGGTCCCTGATTGAAGACAGGAGATGTTCAGCCTCAGGTTCTTGCATTAATATGGAGCTGCAAAATAGCTTACTTAATTAAATAAAAACTGCAAATAACTTTTATTATTTTCCCATTGTCATTTCATTAGGTCCATTCGATTTTGGTCTACTTTTCTGAAATTGCCTACATTTGCAGAGTTCATCTTTAGCATTCTTATTGGTTCGGACAAAGTTGGTTATTTGTTTGTCATATCCTAACACCTAGAAGGCAAACAACATAAATGCAAAGCAGAATGAATATCAACCCTTGTCACCCATGCACTCCATTGTGTAGATAAAGAAGCTGGGGCACATCAGTTTAAAGTGACGTGTCCCAGGTCACACTGTTAGCAAAAGGCAAGCTGAGATGTAGGCCCAGTCAATCTAATTTCAGAGTCTGAGCTCTAAACACTCCTCTTACTATGCTAAACAGGGGGTAGAGTATTGCCCTCAGAAAGTTAAGCTATAAAATCAGCACAGAAATATGCAAAATCTCTCCAAGGAGGCAACGTGACCATCTGTCCAGAGTAGACCTTCCCTGTAAACTCATTAGAGTTATTAATGTGTTGATCTTAAAAGGGTAGTTGGTCATCCATGGAACACAGTAAAATGAGAGTCCCAGAGACAAAGACTAACAGTGCCTGTATAATGCTAATCAGGGGAGAGAAGTCTTTGGTTACCAGACAAAAACATTAGGGCAGCCTTTGCTGGTACGCGGATAGTGGAGAAAACAGACTCTAGTTATTTTAGTTGGAGTGTATTTCTTAAGATCAACCAACTCTCCTTACTCTAATTTATGCTCACCAGGCAAATGTCTGATTAGTTTGCCCATAGGGAGGCTATAGAAATCCAAGTATTTTGGTAACGTACTAAAGTAGGATTCTCTGAATAAAGTACAAACTTTAATTAATGTTAATGTATCAATATTGGTTAATTGATTGTAACAAATGTGCTACCCTAAGGTAAGATGTTAATTATAGGGAAAGCTGGGTGTGAAGTATGTGGGAATTCTCTGTACCATCTTTAATCTTTCAGTAAATCAGACTGTTGCAAAAAATAGAGGCCATTAAGCAATAATAATAAAGTAGGAATCTGCTTAAGCAGCAATGTTTTCTGTTTATTTGGTGTGTTCTTTCCCTGAACATTTACTATACTTTCAGAAAACACAGCATCAGGTCTTCGAAGTGGAGAGCCAGACAACATATAACAGAATCCGCTAAAGACTATGTCATAAGGACTCTTACAGTCAGCTGGTCAACTTCCCTGGTGAAATGCCTTCGCTTTCATAAACTACCTTTGTAACTTTAATATGGCTCAAGGTAGGGCCAAGGCAGGCAGATGCAAGATTCTTGATGCTTCATCTTGCTGTTAGACTAGATCATTGTAAATTCTTAAGCAATCCATTTTAAAATTAGGACTGATGAGGCTGAGCTTACATATGGGTACTTGTGGCTTGAAAAATTAGCTGTAGAAGAAGTAAAGAGGAAAAATCGAAAACAGGAGAGACCTACTCCCTACTGCCTGGGTGATATTGGACAAATCATTTAACTGCTCTGAGCCTAAACTTTTGCATATAAAGCATTGTAGATTACTTACTTCACTCATCTATAGAGCCTCTATAAGGGTCAAAATCCATATGAAATTCCTTTCTAAAGCATATGTAACTATACAAACCTAAGTGTTGTTACCATAGATCTTTAGTATAGTGACAGCTGTCATGTATGCAGTACTTAACCACAAGCCATGCGCTGTTCCAAGCATATTTTGTATACTAACTCATTCCATGCTCACAATAATTCTGTAGCAAATTGTGTGATGTGTCACCCCAAAACTGGCCACAGGATCAAGACCCTCATTTCCCCCAGCTACCCAAGACAGTGTTGGCAAATGACCATTCAGAGCTGAGTTGCTCTCCAGAAGTTGCTTTCACCCAAAGGAACTGCGTCACTCAAAGTTATGAGCTCTCACTGGGGGTAGTCCACTTCCAATGACTGATCATTGTGAGTGAGAAGGGACAAAGCTTCAGTCTCCTTACCTTATTATGAGAATGCTCTCTAAAGGGCCATCCAGCTCCCCAGCTTCCACGGTGGGCTAAGGCCTCTGTGTACCTGCATCACAGCCCAATTTCTCTTCCCCATCCTGTTTCTCTCATCCTATTAGTGTTATTCTTTGGAGCCTTCCCCAGTGAGCCATCTATACACAATGGTCTGCCTCAGAGCCTGCTTTGGGGAGCACTGAACGTAAGATGAGTGTTACGGAGTACTGTCATTTCCTTTTTAAAAACTTATATTTTAAGGCTGGGAATGTTGGCTCATGCCTGTAATTCTAGCACTTTGGGAAGCTGAGACATGGGGATCACCTGAGGTCAGCAGTTCGAGACCAGCCTGACCAACATGACAAAACCCTGTTTCTACTAAAAGTATAAAAATTAGCCAGGTGTGGTGGCGGGTGCCTGTAATCCCAGCTACTTGGGAGGTTGAGGCAGGGGAATCACTTGAATACAGGAGGTGAGAAGGTTGCATGAGCCAAGATCACGCCACTGCACTCCAGCTGGGGCCACAGAATAAGACTCCATCTCAAACAAGCAAACAAACAAAAACTTTTATTTTAGAATCGGGGGTACATGTGCCAATTGTTAAAAAGGTAAATTGCATGATGCTGAGGTTTGGAGTACAATGAATCCATCACCCAGGTAGTGAGCATAGTACCCAAAGAGTAGTTTTTCAACCCTTGCACCCCTTCTCTGCTTCCCCTCTAGTAATCTCTGCTGTCTTTCATTATCATTTTTATGTCCATGTGCACCCAGTGTTTAGCTCTCGCTTGTAAGTGAGAACATGCGATATTTTCTTTTCTGTTTCTGCATTAGTTTGCTCAGGATAGTGGCCTCCAGACGTATCCATGTTGCTGCAAAGTATGTGATTTTGTACATTTTTATGGCTGGCTGCATAGTATTCCATGGTGAATACGCAGCACAATTTCTTTATTCGATCCAGAGTTGATGGAGACCTGGGTTGATTCCATGTCTTTGATATTGTGAATAGTGCTGCAGTGAACATACAAGCACATGTGTCTTTTTGGTAGAAAAAATTATTTTTCTTTATATTACCCTAATTTTCAAAAGGTCTAGTAACTTACTTGACTTCATGTGGCTAGTAAATAGCAGAGCCAAGATTTGAGAGCAGGCTATCTAGAAAATTTTTTTACTGTGACATTTGGCAGAGGCATCTCTCTCAGTGAGTGGACTGTGTCCGATGTGTTGTTTGATTAATGTCTGTAGCAGAACCCTGGGACCTGGATGATACGTGTCACAACTTCAATGGAAGAGAAAAGCTACTCTGAAAAAACAGTAAGATAAATTTGAATCTATATCTGGGGGTTAATCCAGAATGGAGGAGATGAGGAAAGAGTGAAGGGAGAGGGTCAGTTTAACTGGGGGAATGCTGTGGGCTGTGTGATGTGATTCTCACTGTGACATGCATTCCCACAAATGTCTTCAGTAAAATCTACCCAACGTGGGAAAAGTTCGACATTGTATTTATTTGTTAGGGCTGCCATAGCAAAGTACCACAAACTGAATGGCTTCAACAACAAAAATGTGTTGCCACAGTTCTGGAGGTTAAAAGTCCAAGATCAAAGTGTTGGCAGGGTGGGGTCCTTCTGAGGGTGGTGAGGGACGGATCTGTTCCTTGCCTCTTCCAGCAGCTGGTGGTTTCTCGGCAATCTTTGATATTCCTTGCTGTATGAAAGTATCGCTCTGATCTCTGCTTCAACTTCATGTGGCATTACCCTATGTCTGTGTTCATATTTCTTCTTTGTATAAAGACAACAGCCATACTGGTTTAGAGGCCCATGTTATTCCAGTATGACCTCACTTTAACTATTTATACCTGCAACAAATCTATTTCCAAATAGAGTCACATTCTGAGGTACTAGGAGTTAGGAATATTCACCATATGAATTTTTGTGGCACATTATCTAATTCATAATCAATGCATATTAGATTTCTTGTGCAAATCTGTAAAGAGATTGGGTTCTACATCTGAGTCAATGTGGTAACAAACAGAGACCACTTATCTACCACGAGATGAGGACAATAACGTCGTGAGTTTTGGGAGATATGTGGAGTGGCCTATAGCTCTCTCACGTTGAGAAACTGGAATTAGACGCAAGCCTACATGTGTCTCAAGGGGTGGCAGACAGCTATGGTTTGAATGTTTGTCTGCTCCAAAACTCATGTGTTAGAAACTTAATCCCCCATGCAACAGTGTTGGTTGGTAGGGCATAATGGGAGGTGTTTATGTCGCGAGGGCTCTGCCCTAGTGAACGAATTCATTCTGCATTGAAAATGGCTTTCAGGAGTGGGTTCATCCCTTCTGCTCATCTGCCATGCAAAAAACAACATTCCTCCCCCACCCACATGCACATACACATGCAAACACACACAGGAGGCAGCATTCAAAGCACCATCATGGTGGCTGGCTATAGTGGCTGATGTCTGTAATCCCAGAACTTTGGGAGGTTGAGGTGAGTGGATCACTTAGCTCAGGAGTTCGAGACCAGCCTAGCCAATGGGAGGTTGAGGCCGGTGGATCACTTGAGCTCAGGAATTGAAGACCAGCCTAGCCAACATGGTGAAGCTCCATTCCTACAAAAAATACAAATATTAGCCAGGTATGTTGGCACCAGTGTGTCATCCCAGTTACTCAAAAGGCTGAAGCAGGAGAATCACTTGAGCCTGGGAGGTGGAGACAGCAATGAGCCCAGATCACACCACCTACACTCCAGCCTGGGTGACAGAGTGAGACTCTGTGTCTCAAAAAATATATATATTATTGTGGAAATGAAGACTGAGCCCTTATCAGGCATCCAACCTGCTGGTACTCTAGTCTTAGACTTGCCAGCCTCCGGAATTATGAGAGATAAATGTCTGCTTTTTATAAATTACCCAACCTCAGATATGCTGTTATAATAGCACAGAACAAACTGAGATGAGGACCTAGCTAAAATCTGGATGATAATGGCTTAAAATGAAGTAAATACAAGGGCTACTATCAATTGCCTCTCCAATATGACCTGAAGACCTTATAGAACAACCTCTGTCCTTGTAACCTCCCTAAAAGATCATCGACTCTTGTAAATCTTCAGGTCCATTAAAAGGGAGGACCTCCGCTTCTTTTACATCCTTTAATATGTCTAGTACACAGGAAAATAGCTTGCTGGAGATGAATTATTAGATTACTAGATTTCTGTAAGGGAGTTCATAGTACCTAGACCACTGTGAAAATATACAATTTTTGATGATGCAGCACTGCTATGGCAAGACAAGTACAGATAAGTTTTCTTGATATCTGACTTAAAGAAAAGCTGATAGTACAAGTAAAATAATGCTGTATAGTATAGAAATTTTCTACCCAAATGACCAGAGCTAAATCCACCACTGGCATTTACTAGCTGTGTGACTTAGGGCAATTTATTTGATGTTTCTGTGTCTCAGTTCCCTTGTCTGTTAAATGGGGATAATAATAATATGCTTCATCTCAATGGGCTCTTAGTAAGAATTAAAGGACTTAGGGGAGTAAAACACTTAGAATTCTGGCTCGCATGTAGTAAGTAAGCTCTTGGTCAATGGCAGCTATTATAATATTGTCAAAATAGCAACTGTCTTTCACACTACCAAAATGTGATGCCACTGGTTCAGTTTTAAGATAGGCTCAAAATAAGCACAACTCTTAAAATTAAGTAGAACAGAGGAAATGCTCTGCTTGCAAGACTTATTTTAACTGTTGGATGAAATTTAAATCACTGGTCAGGGGCCAGACAATATTCACCAAATAGTTAGGCCATTGCACATATTTCAGATAAAAATTGCCCAAGCCCAGTCTCTGTATCATCAGCCAAGGCAACTGCGTACTTATAAATAAAACTTCTTGGCTCAAGCCTCTGATGATAATAATTTAATTATATGTTTAGTTCATTAACATCATCAAATAAAAATTCTGATTGCTTAAGAATATAAATTATATGAAAAGCTGGTTCTCTGGAAAAAAACAAAACAAACAATCAAAAAAGAATATAAATACTAAGCCAACATGCAATTTCAGAGTAACCATTATCTTTTACTCTCTTTAAAAATGTTTTGATAGAATGATTTATTTTCTTTTGCCATATACCCAGTAATGGGATTGCTGGATCAAATGGTAGCTCCGCTTCAAGCACTTGGAGAAGCCTCCAAACTGATTTCCATAATGGCTGAACTAACTTACATTCCCACCAACAGTGTTTAAGCAACCCCTTTTCTCAGCAGCCTCACCAGCATCTGTTGTTTTTTGACTTTTTAATAATGGCATTCTGACTGGTGTCAGATGGTACCTCACTGTGGTTTGATTTGCATTTCTCTGATGATTAGTAATGATGAATCTTTTTTTCATATATTTGTGAGCTGCTTGTATGTCTTCTTTTGAGAAGTGTTTCTTCATATCCTTTGCCTGTTGTTTAATGGGGTTGTTTGTTTTTTGCTTGTTGATTCGTTTAATTTCCCTATAGATTCTACATTTTGGGCCTTTGTCAGATGCATGGTTTGTGAATATTTTCTCCCACTCTATAGGTTGTCTGTTTATTCTGCTGATAGTTTATTTTGCTGTGCAGAAGCTCTTTAGTTTAACTAAGTCACACTTGTCAATTTTTGTTTTTGTTGCAATTGTTTCTGGGGACTTAGCCAAAAATTATTTGCTGAGGCCAATGTCAGAAAGAGTATTTCCTAGGTTATCTTCCAGGATTTTAATGTTTTGTGATCTTACGTTTAAATATTTGATCCATTTTGAGTTAATTTTGGTACATGGAAAAAGGTAAGGGTCCAGCTTCAATCTTTTGCATAGGGCTAGCCAATACCCCAGAACCACTTATTGAATAGTGAGTCCTTTCCCCATTATTTCTGTTTGCCTTGTCAAAGACAAATGGTTATAGGTGTGTGGCTTTATTTCTGAGTTCTCTATTCTGTTCTATTGGTCTGTATGTCTGTTTTTGTACCAGCACTATGCTGTTTTGATCACTATGTATTCATTGCTGTGCTATTCACAATAGCAAAAACATGGAATCAACCCAGGTTCCCATCAATGGTAGACTGGATAAAGAAAAGGTGGTACATAAACACCAAGGAATACTATGCAGTCATAAAAGATGAAATCATGTCTTTTGCTGCAACATGGATGCAGTTGCAGGCTATAATCCTAAGCAAATTAATGAAGAAGGAGAAAGCCGAATATTGCATGTTCTCACTTACAAGTGGGAGCCAAACAATGAGCACACATGAACACAAATATAAGAATAGACATCGTGGACTTCTGAGGGCAGAGGAGAAAGAGGAAATGTGGGATGAAAAACTACCTGTTGGGTACTCAGCATCACACAAAATTTCCGTGTAACAAACCTTCACATGTATCCCCTGTATCTAAAATAAAAGTTAAAATTTAAAAAAAAAAATGTGTTTGGGGAGAAAAGGAATGACACCTCATAGATAATAACTGTTAAGAGAAGAATTGGGATAAATTTTAAAATTTCAATGCTGGGTTGAGTTTATACAAGATAATAAAAGACAAAGATCTGATTTATTCACCGAGTTTGACTCTTAAAGAAAACCCCAACATGATGGGGTTCCTACCTTAGCAAACCTGTCCATTATCTCAGCTTTATAAATCCCACCACACAGGAAGCAGCAGAGGTTCTGCATCTGCAAAACGAGAAGATAAAAATGTTGTTCAGCACACCACTGAAGAATCAAAGAGAGAGAATTTATATAAAAGCAATCTGAAAACTACAAAATGTATATGTCATAGCTATTATTAAGCTTATAAAGGAAGTTATGAGTTCTCAATAAGTACTAGATACTATTATGTAAAATCAAAACATAGTACGATATTCAAAAGAAGTAGCATTTGTGTACCACTTAAGAGTTTACAGAACATTTTTTATATTTATTATATCTGTTCAGTCTCATGCCATCTTTGAAAGAAGGCAGTCAACCAGAGTTACATTTGTTTACCAAGAATAACACTGAAGCTCAAGATAACATACATGGCAAAGCCAAAACTAAAACATTCATTTTCTTTTGTTATCTCAGATATTGGCTCTTTTACACTTCTTTTAAAAAAAAGAAATATGCATGTGTGTTACCTTGAGCTTTAATCTCCAAACTTAAATTCACTGTCCATATCTTTCTTTTATCAGTAAAGTAAAAATAATATGAGCTAGTTCACCTCCTTTTTAAGTGAAAAGCATCTCAGAACTATGGAAGAAGTCACAAAGCCTGTGCCACTCCCACAATACCTCACCTACTATTTTCCATGGAGAAGTCAAAATGGAACCATTTGTTTCAGATAAAGCTTTGTGTCCAGAAGACCATCATACCACTTAGCTATGCTGCAAAATAAATTCTTCCAAAATTAAGTGGATTCACAAGTTTATAGCTAAGCTGGGCAATTCTGGTCTTATCTGAGCTCACGTGTGTATCAGTGATCAGCTGTGCGTTGAGTAAGTAACTTTGCTGCCCTTGGTCGGACCTTCACACATATTTGTTGATGACTACGTGTGGGCTTCTCTAGGTTGGCCTCCTCTGGGACAGTAGGCCACTTGTGAACGTCCATCCTCCTGGATGCTACCCCAGGCTTGTTCTTATGGCAGAAGCAGGATCCTGTGTGAAGTAACAAAAATGGATATGGCCTTTTGAGACCTGGGTATAGAGCTGACATGTTCCTTCCACTGCATTCTATTGGTGAAAACAAATCGCAAGACTCTTCCAGAGTCAAGCGCTTGGGAAAGAAATTCCACTTTTTGATACGATAAGCTACAGAATCACTTAGCAAAGAGCATGGATGGATATAGGGAGAATTGGGGAATTCAGGTCATCTTTGCAAACATTCTACCATTGTAATTATTATATTATGGAAGGGGGAATCCTAAAATCAACACACATGTTACACATTTGCAGGGATTAGCTGTCATCTTTAGCATGTTACTCAAGCAAGGAATTTGGTAATAAATTATAATAATGTATTTCTAATGCAGCTTTATATTCCCAGCGCCTAGCATAGCATCAGACAAATTCTAAGTATTCCACAAGAAATAATAATGACAAAGAAATGGGAGTGGAAAAAAAATACTGTACTAGGTATCAGGGAATCGGCTGTAGCACAATTCACTTATGACAAATCCCCTGTGTAACTGTAGAAGGGAGTGATTTTGCCTCCCCAGGATTTCAAGAGACAGAGTTAACCTGGGCATTCTCTAAGTACTTTCTTTTTAAAGTTCAAAATATTAAGGCTGTAAAAACTCTAGAAATTATGTAGATTCAACCATTCATTACTACATGGGGAGATTGAGGCTAGGAGAACCGATCACCTGGCTTACAAGCACAGATGGTTCATGTCAGAGATTAGAACTCAGAGCCCAGTCCCCTATGCGCTGCTCTAACACGTTGTTATTCAGAGCGTATTCCATGAGCCAGTAGCATCCACATCCCTTGGGAGGTTGACAGAAATGCAGAATCTCAAAGCCCATCCCAGGCCTGCTAAATCAGAATCTGGATTTCTTTACAAGGCTCTTGGATAATTCATATGTGTATTAAAGTTGGAGAATCTCTAGGTTTCTTAGTAAATGCTTAAGGGCTGAACAACTAAAGTTATGTATTTCCTTAGGGGAATGTTCCTTTCCATATCTGAACACTGAAAACCATTTTTTCTATGCCTCTCTCACTAATTCATTTAACAAATATCTCCTGAGTGCTTTCTCTGTATGAGGTGTCGTACACACAGAGAAGGTTCTTGCTCTCCTAGAGCTCACACTTCACTGGAGAGTCAAAGCTCCTTCCTCTTTTCCTGCATCCGCCTTTCTCCGTCTCTGCCCTCTTTTTGCCCTTTACCTTTCCCACCTCCTCCCACTTCCCATTGTAATAATTCCTGACTAGGATCTCATTTCTGAAGTCATTGGTTTAAAAGCAAAGCATTTTATTCATTTGAAATTCCAATTTCAGAATAGTGATTTAAAATGTTGCAAAATTTGACTTGGCTCACTTCCAAGCAGCTTACATTATAATATCAGTATGACCCTAAAACTGTGTATAAAGAAGACTAAAGCACTCAGAACACCTTAGGGGAAATTCTCTATGAATACAGTACAGGTTAGTCATACACTTCAGTTTTAGTTTTTTTTCTAACGCAGTCTTTTCTCTTGGAAGATACAAGGTTGTAAAGCTGAGATACTGGATAAAAACGACCAAGAGGTTTTTTTTTTTTTCTGAAATTTTTAACCAGAACATCTGCAAGTATAATAAAATATTTGTTTTCTCATTGAGAAGGAAAGGAAAAATATTAAATATCAACAGATTATTTTCATTCAAGAACTTTGTATGAAACACAGACAAACAGATATCTAGTAAGTTAAATATTTTTTAATTAAAATAATGCCAGATACAAAGTTAACTATTTTCTGATGAGTAATGCAGGATACAGTCTTTGCAATACACAACTGGACCACAAGTCATGGTGATGTGACGCTACTCAGTTTCTCTGAGGCTTAGACACCTGGCATTTTAAGTTGCACTGTTTGAAAGTATTACACCTTTCTTTTTTCACACTCCCTCACAGTTCTGAAAAGCTCTGAACTCATCTCATTCTTCTTTTCTTCCCTTGTCCTCTCTCTCTTCAAAGATATTTCATGATGATTCTACTTTTCAAAATCAAGACTGCTTGAACTTTAGCTGAGAGTAACGGAATATCAATCTTTTGCACAATGGCAACTACATCTTTTTTCTGCTCTCTTGGTATAGTCAGAATAGCAACTGCCCAGCATGAACAATAGGACTACTTCACAGTTAAGAGGGATTGGCTGTTGCCGAACAGCAGTGCATAGAAATAATCCTTGGCAATCCCATGGGTGACATTTCTCATTCCTTATCACCCATGCTGCACACAGCCGGAAATTGATAAGACACCCAGAAAGAAGATAATGGCTGCTATCAAGCTGTCTAGGTAGAAATAATAATAATAATCTGTTTATGGAAGAGCAGCTGTCCTATTGTTTTGCATTTCATGAAATCTCGGAGTCAGAACCCTCTTTTCCATGCCAGCCCCATCTCCACTCCTCATGCCAATCCAATCACTTTGGGGTTTTAATGATGGGCATTTTATTCCCTGATTTTTTGATACAATAGACAAGGATGCATGTAAATCTCCCATAATCATATCCAGCCACAGGATGTACTTAAAAGACTAGAGAAGAGGCATTTTATTGGAAGATTTAAAAGCTGGGAGGACTTTGTAATGAATATAGGCAAATCCGGTATTCCTTTTTAAAATAGGCATAAAATTCATAATTATTGCAAATGAATAGTTCAGTTATCAATCCAGTCTGAAATCCTAACCCCTCAGGGTTAAGGTAGATAGTTCTCAATTTCTCAAAGAGAAACCCCAAAGAATTGTGATACTGTGGTTGCCAACAAGGCAGGTCACAACTATGTTCAGTGCTTTTTATTTGTGCTGAACAGAATAGCCAAAGGCTTGGGAGCAGCCTGGCAGTAATGTCATTGTTCTCATTTCTTCTGAGCCAGATTTCTCCCCTGGCTAGGGAAATATGCGGTCACTTTATTTACCGGTGTTCAGATCATTCATTCCCTTCATCACTGTCACCCTCACAGAGGGCAGTCTGTGGATGTTACTTTCCTGTCTTTATCTGTCCACCTATCTCTGGAGAAAAAAATTAGGCAGCCATGCCCCTCGGGGGGAAACAAACAATTGAAAAGAAGCAAATATGTCCGTTTCTTTTCACCTCCATGCAATACTCAACCACAGCCAAAACTTGCCTTTTCATTTCTAGAGAGGGTAGACACCTGCATTCCTCAAACAGTTATCCCACAAGGGTTCCACCGTTGTAGTGAGCAGCCGGGCAGGGTTGTCTTTGTTTCTCTTTCCTGAGGCTTCCTAGAAGTCATCACCAACTCCAGTTTTACCCTGGCTGGGCTCACTTTCTCCCTGTGTCTCCCTTGAGTTAGGAATGAAAATACCTGAAGGAGAACAAACAGGAAAGATATATGACCTTGGTCAGTGGAGAAATAACCATGAAGAACTTCCCACTCCTGTGAGGTCTTCCTCTACCCTCTCCCACCTTCTCCCACACTACAACAGAATGGGTTAATTATGGTATTTTGTATACAGCTGTATTATATCCTTTTATGTTCTGCATTATATGCCTTTCTCGCCAACCAGAATGTGAATTCCAAAAACGTAGGTAAATGCCTTTGTATCATGTTATTCATCTTTGGGAAGGCAATTTAACAAAGTGAATAAGGGAATGAGTTTTGCATCAGACAGATCTGAATGTGAGTCTTAGCTGTGACATTAGCTGCATGCCCTTGAGTTTTCTGGAACTCAGTTTACTAATGTGTAAAATAGGGATATTTCATAAAGTTTTTTAAGTGACCAAATGCATTAAAGTATATGTATGGAAAATAGCATAATGTTGACATGCAATATGTTCTTGATAAATGATAGCTATTATTATAATTAATTATAATTAACTTGGTATTCTCAGCCTCTCATAGTAAACCATCAATAAATAAATATTGAAGGATAAAGTAAAAGAACAAATGAAATAAACATACTGTATATACACATACTGTATATACATGTACATGACAGTACATATACGTAATCATCCTTCTGTGACAAATTGCATTGCTCTCTGCTTATCTAAGCTCTCAAAATGAAATCAGTAGACCTACAGAGGGTATATGAGAGAAGAGAGGAAACTCATCACAAAAGAATTTTCAGGGAATGTCCTTGGTAGCAGTTTTACTGTAAGTGATGACCTCAAGAAGCACATAGGTTCCTCTCTGTGAATACCAAATTTGCCACCCTCCTTCTGACACCTGGGCAAAAACACAAAAACATCATCTGACCCTTGGCTGATGATGTTGACGACGATGATGATGATGACAGCTAACATTTTCTGACCAACTTCTATGTGCCAATCCCTCTCTATTCTCCCACTATAGCCATGGGTTAGGTAACATTGTTTTAATTTTACGAATAATGAAAATGTGACATCAAGAAATTAAGAAATTATTTTAGTTTATTCTGAAAATAGGTGGATGTTTCAGGACCCAAACCACCATAGGAAAGTAGCAAGAGTGGCATGCTTCTCATCCATGACCAGGGAGGCTAGCAAAGGGAAAAGCAAAGATGATCAAGTCTATGTCTGCTTGCTGGAATGAGTCATGGCAGAATTCAGGAAGCAAGGAGATTGGCCTCTGACTTGCACTTCCTTCTCTCAATAGTCTTTTTTTTTTTTTTCAGAAGTCATTATAAATCGCCTGGTCTCACACCATGAATGACTGTAAAATCCTGGAAATGTCTGGATTGAGACTTGGCATTTCCCCCGCTAAGACACCAAAGGGGTTAATGTCTGGCTAGTAATCAAAGTCTGGCAGCTTCTACCCCACACATAAAGGGCATTGTTGTTCCTGAGAGTTTGTCTGTTTTTTCTGGCAGGCTTTGCTGTTTGGAACCAATTCTAAAAACAGAAAAGGAAAGAGTCAATCTGCATTTTTTATGCACACATGCAACAAAACATAAGGCTGGTCATAGAACTGTTGTTTTGCTGTATTTCCAGGAAAGTTGTTGGCTTACTCTTCAGAGAAGATGACTTATTGACTTGAAACACATTTACCTCAAAAGGGAATTCATTTATATATGTAAGTGAGACACACATAATAGCCTAAGGTGCTGCCTTCTCTCAGATATGAAGCAACACATTACAACTGTATTAGCTGATAAGTGAACTGTGGCTGGCCCATCCATCTGCAGACAAAATCCATTTGTGTGACGTTATTAATGTGCATGCTCATCAACCTTCCCAGGTCACTTGCAATCTCAGGACATGTTTGTCACTCCCACCTGATGGGCCCCCAGATGTTTCCATCTGAAACACATGAATATGTCTTACTAAGTCACCAATACAACAAAATCCCATTACAAAACACCCGATTCTATTCCAGTGGAAAAGGCCAGGCTTTCTTTTCCTTAAATTTCCTATCTGTCACGAAGCAGCACTTTTGTATAAACCAAAATCATGTACTTAGATGTCAACAGCATTCTTAAATTGTTATCGAAGTTTCTAAATACTCTTAGTTTCTGTACTCACCTTGTCATGAACCCAATAACAAGCAGTTTGCAGATCAAACTGGTCCTTGAACCACACTTTGCTAGACCATGGTTTTATGTGGTGGACCAGCAATATAACATTTTCTAGTTGAAGATTTCCAAACTTTTTCTATCAAGGATGAGAGGGCAAATATTTTAGGATTTTCAAGTCATGACTCAATTCTGTTGTTGTAATGTAAAAGCAGCCATAGACAATAAGAAAATGAATCCATTGTGTTTAATAAAACTTTATTTATAAAAGCAGACCACACGCTGGCTTTGGCCCACCAGCTGTAGTTCACCAACCCTTGGATGATGACGACGATGATGAGGATGATAGCACACATTTACTGACCAACTTCTATATGTCAGTCCCTCTCTATTCTCCCATTATAGCCATGGGTTATAGGTAACACTGTTACCTATAACAGTGTTAGGTAACACTGTTTTAATTTTACAAATAATGAAAATATGACATCAAGAAATTAAGAAATTATTTTAGTTTATTCTGAAAATAGGTGAATGTTTCAGGAACCAAACCACCATCCCAAAGCTCATATTATGCCACAAATATATATTGAATGGGACATCTTTTTCACAATGAACAAAAAGCTTTAAAAATATTAGTATAATCTTGGTTATTTTCTTCCCTTTATCTCTCCACCCATCATCCACCTCAACAGTACTAACGTCTTAGTGAACAATCATGCTGAAGAATCTAAATATGGAGCCAGAGTCAGCTGTGAATACAGTCTACAACAAACATTCATTCAAACATACATTTATTCAACGAATATGTATTGGGTGCTTCCTCTGTATCAGGCATGAATCCAAGCAATGGGGCTACAGCAGTGAACAAAACACATAAGATCCTGTCCTTAAAAAGCTTACATTCTAGTATGGGAAAGTAGACAATAAGCAAAGAAATACATATTATGTTGGGTGTTAGGAGTCGGGGTTTGAGGAAAAATAAAGCAGAGTAAATAAGAGAATAGAGAGCGATGAGATGATTCTTTTTAATCTAACTCTTCTATTATCTCTTCTTCACCAACTAAGATATGTACACACCCAATAGAGCTGTACTTTCAAATGTATCTACTAGGTATAAGCACATATTTATAGGATGTTTTTGTGCCATATTTGTACCAGTTATTTCCCCCAAAATTGTATAGGAAAAGACACTGGGGAAGAAACTAGTTCATTAATTCATGCTGGAAATACTTATTGAGCACCTACTCTGGGCCAGGTGATGTTTATAAAACAGGGAACCTAACAGTGAGCAAAATGGACAAAGATGCTCACTCTCATAGATTCCATCATAGCCAGGAGAGTGGGAAAATAAACAAAAAACATAATAAACACATGTTAGAAGGTGATATGTAAAATGGAGAAAAGAAACTCACAGCAAGATAAGTAGATCAAGAGTATAGAGGAGAAACTAACATGTTGTGAATTAAAATAGTTGAACAACTTTCCCTTGATCGGGTAGTATGCAACTAAAATAACCCTCGTTTGAAAATCAAGCCCTGGTTTTTAGTTCACTCATTCCTACAGTCAGTGTGTCATCAACTAAAAGAAAACACAGGATGTTTTGTGTTGAATGTTCTATTTAAGTCCATAGAAAGAAATGTTATTCTTTCAAAGTCGTTTTTGCCCTTCCCTTTCCCTTGCTTCAGAAAAAAAAAAATATTAGGAACCTGGCAACTGAAACAATGTAGGGATGGGAGAGGGGAAAGGAAGGAAAAACTAAAGGCCAACATTCACGCTGGGTGACTGTTTTAACAAGGATGTAGCTGTAGTCCAGCCCTCCTGGATCCCAGGACAACCTTGCTAAGAAGCCCACAAAAGCAGTGGGGACAGACCGTGAGCGTTTTCCATTAAGTGTGGCATTAACTTTTTTCAAAAAGTAATGAGATGTTAATATAGATTTGAATTTTAATCAGATCCAATGTGGGAAGAGTATTTTTCTGCAAATGTAAAATTTTTCTAGGCTTTTAGGAAAATGTCATCCATATAAAGGCTAACTACTGTTTTACATATAAAGCTGCCATTCTTCACTGGTTTTTCAGGAAAGAAAAAATATGATGATACAATGAAATACTATTGCAAAGATTTCTTACTTTCTTGTGAATATTAATGGTTTCTGAGGGTACTCTTTAAATCAAACTAAGAAGAACGCTTGTAAGCTTAAGGCAAGGATTACAGAATTTCAGTTAATAAATCATGAAAACAGACATAACAAATCTATTTCTTGATAATAATGGTAATAATTTAAGAGGTCTCAAAAATTCTTAAAAATATTATGTAGCCTTAGTGCTAGAAATGCCAATTGCAGTAATTCTGCCTAAAATCAAAAGGGGTTCAAAGTCAAGGCTGCATGCCCAGAAAAAATATAAACTTAGTAGTTACCACACTCTGCTGCCAGCAATAACAATACTATTATCTCAGATGTATTGTGTTAACAGCTACTGCATATCAGGCATTTTGCTGTCCTCTTACAAACTGTAAAATAAATACTTTAGCAAACCCTTACCATAGCCATGTGAAAGAGATATTGGTCCCATTTAACATATGAGAATATTGGCTTAGAGATGTGAAGTAACTACCCAAGGGCATATAACAACTAGACTGGGATCCACATGTCTCTGATTCCGAAATCAGCATCTTAGCCCTCATTTTCTCCCTTCTTTTTTGCCTCTGCATAGCTTTTCCCCCACATTCTCTTCCAAGAATATGTACTTATTTTACAATTTAAAAAATTTGAATTATAACTTATACATATTTACTACTTCTAGTTGATTCACCAATCAATGTATTCTGTAAACCTCAAGAAAAAAGTCCTCTGGGTTGTAACAGGGCAGGCTGGATCCTGGGAGTCACCATTACCTCTCTTGGATAAATCAAGCTGTTTTCTACATGACGAGTTTATCTAAAAATCCGTTGGTCAGACATCGGATAGGAACTCTCTCCCATCCTTAATCCACTTCCTACCCACCCTCCTGAGACTTCTCTAAAGGCCACTAAAAAACAAAAAGACAAAGTCAGAGCTAGCATTTGGTGGAAATTAGAAGACTAGCAACAGAATTCCCTAAATTTCCTTTGTTCAAGTCTAACTTTTATATTTCTTAGAGAAAACAAAAGCAAAACCTCTTAAATATCTGTATTTGGGGGATGGACCCTTTCCTGCAAGCTTGATATGTTCCATTTGTGCATATATTTGGATGTCTAAGCATGTGTTTATAACATATAATCCCAGTATTAAATGTATAGACTAATAAAATATATTGAACAGAAGGAAAACTATTTACTCAAAAGATTTTTTTACATTAAAATATAAATGTCTACTGCATTATTTTCCAAAGTAAATTGCCAGGAACTGTGAGATGCCCATTTTTCTTTCTGAGACCAGACAGGCAGACTAGGAAACTAAGCAATCTATGGCAAAATCAGAAGGAAGGTGTGCAGTGAGGGAATGCGGTAGACCAGCTGGTACTCTAATGGGCTCTCCTCAAAACCACTGGCCCTAAATGTCTTATGTGGATTTCCGTTTACAGAAATTAAATGTACCCATTTTTAAACCCACACATATAATCTATAGAAAGGTCTGCCTAGGTAGTAAACTTGAATATTTGTATCAATGAATAAGAGCATTGGTCTATGGATGTCAAGTCTGGTATGTGTCAGAAGCACTAGAGTGGTTTTTCACTAAGATAATTTGGGCACCACAGCTGAAAATTCTGATTTAATGGATCTGGAAGGAAGTCAGGCATGGACATTTTAACAAGTCCTTCTCAATCTGCCCACATCCAACCACCATGTACATATATACATGTGATTCTGAAACACACTTAATTCTGGGCTAATTACTGGAAAATGGCGGATAGTTCCTCCATGTTGAGGGAGATAAGGAAGATACTGCACAGGACAACCTGGTGGAAAGGAATCATGCCTGACTCATCCAAGATGGTAACTAAAGGGTATATGCAATCTTTGTAAGGAGAAACTGATGTCAATAGCTCCTTAACATAATGCATTTGGTTGATAAAATGTATTTGATCTAAAATTTTTAAGGCTACTGAAATTCATCTCTTGAAACTGTCTCTCACTTACATAACCTAGCCCTATTCTTACACTACCTAGCCCGTTCTCTTTATTTCTATTATTGCAGTTGCTGACACAGAATTTCAGTCAAAGATCAATAGATGCTTCTATGGGGAAAAAAAATGAAAAACATTAGCTCTTCTCAATGCTCACTAAATTTATATGCACTATCATATGCACTATCTTGGTCAACTGGGACTGCCATAACAAAATATGATAGACTTAATGGCTGGAACAACAGACATTCATTTCTCATGGTTCTCAAGGCTGAAAAATTCAAGATCAAGATCCTGGCCAATCTGGTTCCTCGGTGAGGGTCCTCTTCCTGTCTTGCAGGGAGTCACCTTTCCACTCTAACTTCACATAGTTGGGGGTCTGGAGTCAGGGTTCTGGAGGCAGAGTACAGGAGAGACAGAGAGAGGGAACGAGAGCACTCTGATCTTTTTTCCTCTTCTTTTTTGAGCTCCACCATCAAGACTTCAAAATCCAGCCCTCTCAAGACTTCAAAAATCTAGTACCCAAGTTATTAATTTGGTGACAGTTGCTTAGTTAGTGACATCAACTGGTCAAAGGGAAGCAGGAAAAAGTGACTGAAGTTATTCAGCTGTCTCTTAAATATGTAATTTTACCTATGAATTAGCCACTCTACTTCATGATTCATTGCATATTTTTTGGAGATAGGTAATCTTTCTGATTTCACTTATTTCTCTGAATTTAGATACTCTTTAGAACTGTTTTATAAAAGTACTGTAAAGGCTAGTAAACTTAAGAGATGTTTCTATTCATGCATGCCAAGTGTAGAACAGTTTTCTTTCCCCCCTATATTTCCATTAGTTAATAATTTAAAAAGCCAGTGAAATAGCATATATTCTGTCATTTTATTATCTGCTTGCTCCCCTCCAACCATCATGGGAAAGATTTTAAGCACAGACATGCTATCAGATCTTTACTCCTGGAAAAAAGGAGTTTGTGCAGTGAATAGCAGTTACATCCTAATTATATTAATTCAGGTTGCAATTTCTTTGAAATATAAAGGACCTGCTGTCAGGGTGGTGTGGACAATGGAGGCTGAACATGTCAATGACATGACAAATTCCTCGAGCAGAGTGCCAGATGTATTGTTGCCCAGGATTCTTTTCTGAGAGCAAATTCAGTAAGCACTATCAGTGTCAACTCTGGGGTAAGGAATTGGTTCATTTGTTATCTTTCCAAGTTGCAGGTACATCTGCCAGAAGAGTCTGCCAACAGATGAACTGGGTAATTAAAATCATTTCTGTGGTTAGAGGGAGTGATTCAGAAATTGTTTCCCTTTTATTTCTTTCTTTTCCTGTGTAAAGGAAAAAATACTTTGGTGAGTATTGATATGAATTTATCATGGGCAATACTAGAATTATGTGATTCATGAGTATCTCACTATTGGCACTTGTACGTGATCACCTTTCCTGGGATTTTTTGTTTAAGCTTTTCTTATAGAATTTTAAATTTCCATTCTTTGACAGTACTGTATGTTAGAATAGTACATTATCTTATAAAAGCTATTTGCAGATATAAAAAAACCTAACATATGTCAAATATACCTAACAATACCACTCAGTTTTTTAAAAAAGGTATATTGTATCCCTTCCCTATGCTAGCTACTATGCTAAAATTAAAAAATAAATAATGTTGAAAAATTAAAAATACGTTATATAATATGAATCATGTGTTAATGCAGTACCTGCTCATAGTAGTTAACAAAAAAATAAAATATCTTTTTTGCTCTTTTTTGTCTAGAAAGATACTGCTTTGCCATCCACATATTTATACCACCACATCATCATCATCATCATCACAACAATGAAAACAAAATCAACTAACATTTATTCAACATTTCCTATAAGCAATCTAAGCATTTTATATGTATTCATTTATTTTATCCTGACAAAATTCTGCTTCATATCCTTGTTGTATTGAGGAGGCTCAGCCAAAGGGAAGTAACTTGCCCACACTGGCACCACTAGGAAGTATCAGACCTAGAGATTTGACCCAAGCAGTCTGAATCTTAATCCCTCAAGCATAACTACTTTCCAATAGTGTCACATAAAACCATATAAATAAATTAACTGCAATAATTTTCCCAAACTGTGCAATAGCCCATTAATTAACTGATTTGTCTTTTATGCTCATTCACTTACTCTTTTTTCCTCCTCCTTTCTTTCTCTCCTTCCTTCTTGTTCTTATGTATATATATAAAGGGCTGCTTCTCTTTTTTTTTTTTTTTTTTAGCAACAAAGCAAGGTTTTCTACCATCCTCAGAGACTCAGAGGAATCTTTATGAGGGCTACTAAATAGAAAATAGTGCTCTGAAATTAAATTTTTAATTGTCTTATAGATTACTTTTTTAAAAACCAGACAACAAAGTAGGTTTATAAATATTGGTGACCTATAAGTTTACCATTAAGTTATTAGGATATGTGTGTATGCACATATATATATGTATATGTGTGTGTGTGCATGCATGTACACATACATATATGTAGCTATATGTATATATAAGAGCTTTGAAAAATATAAAATATGTTTGAATATGTGAGTTCTTAGTGATCTTAACAGAAATAACAACTCCTGTTTATTTTGGAAAAGAGAACCAACTCATTATTTTGCAAACTGGTAGATGAGGTAAAGAACAAAGCATTTTTCCTAGGTTTTGTTATTTCAGATACAAGTAGGAAGTGGGAAGGGTGAGAAGTTTCTCCTTATGTAAATACCCTTATCAATAAATGAAGAAGAAGAATAAATAAATTAATGAATACATGTTATTATATATTTGCCAAACCATATAGAATGTATAACACCAAGAGGGAACCCTAATGAAAGGACGGACTTTGGATGATAACAATGTGTCAATGTACATCCATCATTGTAAATAGCATACCACTCTGGTGAGATATATCAATAATGAAGGAGGCTATGCAATGGTGGGAGCTGGGGATATATGGGAATTTTGCATACTTACCATTCAACTTTGCTGCAAACCTAAAACTTCTCTAAACAATAAAGTTCATTTTTTTTATATTATAACATTAAAATATCACCCCTTCCAATAGCTAACAAATTGATTAATTCAGGCAGAAATCCTCCATAGCTGTTAACACTTCACATATACACATTTCCACTTATTGACATATATACCACTATTTGTGAAGTAATCTTGCCAAAAACGTGGAAGCAGAATCTGATCTCTATCTGTAACTGTGAATTTACAAGAAGTAATAATACAAGATGATGAATATGTTTGAGAACACATTAGGGATGGAATCAAAAAAATTCAAATTATTAGAAAATCTTCAGTTAAAACAATCTTACTTCTCCAATGAGACCAAGAAAAAGCAAAAAAAAAGGACCAAGAGAAAAAGTGGAGATGAAGATGGAGACTACAAGTTTAAAAAGACCCTAGAAACATATCAAGTAATCAGAAATCATGAACCTTGTTTAGATCTGGATTTGATTGTTTAAAAAAAGGTAGTAAGATAATTGGAAATATGTGTATACTGACTGCATATTTACTGATACTAGAAATTACTGTAATATTTTTAGGTGTAATACTGGTTTTTTATATTAAAGAATCCCTATCTCTTAGAGACACAAAATGAAATATGTAGATAAAAAGAAATTAATGCTTAGAGCTTTGTCTCAAAATAATGGGGAAAAGACCCAACTATATGCTGCATACAAGAAAGTCATCTTACCTGCAAAGGGCTACAGGTTGAAAGTGAAGGTATAGAAAAACATATTACAAGCAATGGAAACCAAAAAAGAGCAAGAGTAGCTATACTTACATCAGACAAAATAGACTTCAAGTCAAAATCTGTAAAAATAGACAAGGAAGAACCTTACATAATAATAAAAGAATTAATTCAGCAAGACAATAAAACAATTATAAATATATATGCACCCTACACTGGAGCACCCAGTTATATAAAGAAAATATTATTAGACCTGAACGAAGAAATAGATCCCAATGCAATGGTTGGGGACTTCAACAATCCACTCAGCATTGGACAGATCATCTATATAGAAAATCAACAACAAAAAAATACCATCAGATTTAAATTACACCATAAACCAGATGGAACTGACAGACATTTACAAAACATGTCATCTAACAGCTACAGAATATACATTTTTTTTTCATAAGCACATGGAACATTCTCCAGTAGTGACTACACATTGACTCAAAACAAGTCTCAAAAAATTTTTTAAAATTAAATTATACCAAGTATCTTATTTGACCATAATAGAATAAAACTAGAAACCAGTAGCAAGAGGAACACTTGAAACTATACGAATACGTGGAACTTAAACAATCTACCCTTAACCAATGGATAAAGGAAGATATTAAAAATGAAATTAGAAAAGTCCTTGAAACAGAAGGAAATAGAAATACAACACGCCAAAATCTATGAAACACAGCAAAAGCGATATTAAGACAAGCTTATAGCAATAATGCCTACATCAAAAAATTAGAAACATTTCAAATAAACAGCCTAATGATTCATCTCAAAAAACTATAAAAGCAAGAACAAGTCAAACCTAAAATTAGCAGAAGGAAATTATAAAGATCAGAACAAAAATAAATAAAACAGAGACTAAGAAACACAATTTTAAAAATCAACAAGAAAAAATGTTGGCTTTTCATAAAGGGAAACAAAAATCTCTCAACAACAACAAAAAAACCTCCAGGACTGGATGACACTACTGCTAAATTCTACCAAAGTTTTACAGAAGAAGTAATACCACTTCTCTCAAACTTTTCAAAAAAATTGATGCAGAGGGAGTTTTTCCTAACCTATGTCATGAGACTAGCATAACCCTGATACCAAAACCAGACAGGAACACATATACAAAAGAGAAAATTACAAGACAATATCCCTGATAAACAAAGACATAAAAATCCTCAACAAAATACTGGTAAACAGAATCCAACAATACATCAAAAATGTAATAGACCATGATCAAATGGGATTAGTCCCAGGAATGCAAGGATGGTTCCACAAATGCAAATTAATAAAAGTGATACATTATATTAACAGAATGAAAAATAAAAACCACATGATCATTGCAATAGATGCAGAAAACGCATTTGAAAAAACTCAACCACCCTTCATGATAAAAATTCTCAATAATTAGGTATAGAAGGAAGGTACCTCAAAACAATAGACCACATGTGACAGACTCACAGCTAACATCATATGGAATGTGAAAAAGCTGAAAGCAAGAACTGAAACAGGACAAGGATGCCAACTGTCACTACTACTCTTATTTGATATGGTACCGGAAATCCTAGCCAGAACAATACGGCAAGAGAAAGAAATAAAGGGAATTCAAATTAGAAAGAAGAAATTCAAATTGTCTCTGTTTTCACAGGACATGATCTTATATATAGAAAAACCTAGACTCCACCAAAAACTTTTAGAACTCATAAACAAATTCAGTAAAGTTACAGGATACAAAATCAATATATAAAAATCAGTAGCATTTCTATACACAAACAATGAATTAGAAATCAAGAAGGCAATCTCATCTACAATAGCTACAAAATAAAATAAAATACTAATGAATAAATTTAACCAAGGAGGTGAAAGGCCTCTACAAGGAAAACTGCAACACACTGATGAAAGAAATTGAAGAGACATCCCGTGCTTATAGATCAGCAGAATTAATATTGTTGAAATGACCAAACTACCCAAAGCAATCTACATATTCACCACAATCCCTATCAAAAGACCAATAACATTATTCACAAAAATAGAAAAAACAATTCTAAAAATTGTACGGAACCACGCTAGACCTCAACAAAACAATCCTGAGTTGGGGGGAAGCTGGAGACATTACTCTACCAGACTTTAATATAAACAATATATTACAAAGCTGTATTAACTAAAACAGCATGACAGTCACATACATAGACGAGTGGAGCAGAATAGAGAACCCCAAAATTAATCCATATATCTACAGCCAACTGATTCAGGACAAAGGTGTCAAGGACATACACTAGGGAAAGGACAGTCTTTTCCACAAACGGTGATGGGAAAACTGGGTACCCATATGCAAGAGAATGAAACTAGATGCCACATATCATCCTATATAAAAATCAACTCAAAATGGGTCAAAGACCTAAATGTAAGACCTGAAATTATAAAACTGATAGAAGAAAACATAGGAGAAACACTTCAAGACATTGTTCTGGGAATTTTTTTTTCTTGGTAGAGACGAGGTTTCCCCATGTTGCCCAATCTGGTCTCAAACTCCTGGGTTCAAGCTATTCACCCACCTTTGCTTCCAAAAGTGCTGGGATTACAGACATGAACCACTGTACCCAGCCTGAAAAATATTTTATAAATAAGGGCTCAAAAGCACACACAACAAAAGCAAAAACAAAATGAGACTACAACTAAAAAGCATCTGCATAGCAAAGGAAATAATTAATAGAGTGAAAAGATAACCCACAGAATGGTAGAAAATATTTGCAAACTACTCATCCAAAGATTATTAATATCTAGAATATACAAAGAACTCAAACATCTCAACAGCAAAATAAAAATCTCATTTTAAAATGGACAAGTGATCTGAACAGGCATTTCTTAAAAGAAGACACACAAATGGCCAAAAAAATACATGAGAAAATGCCCAACATCACTATTACTAGGGAAATGCAAATCCAAACCATGATGAGGTATCATCTCGCCCCAATTAAGATGGCTATTATCAAAAATACAAAAAATAACAAATGCTGGTGAAGCTGCAAAATGAAGGAAACTCTTACACACTATTGTGGGAATGTAAACTAGTACAGCCACTATTGAGACATGCATGAAATTTTCTTAAAAGTCTACAAACAGAACTACTATTTGATCTAGCTCTCCCCGTACTGAGCAATTATCCAAAGGAAAGAAAATCAAGATATCAAGGAGACATCTGCAGCCCCAACAACGCTATTCTCAGTAGCCATGATATGGAATCAATTTAAGTGTCTAACAACAGATTAAGGGATGAAGGGAATGTAGTATGCTGGGTGCAATAGCTCAAGCCTATAATCCTAACACTTTGGGAGGCTGAGGTAGGAGGATTACATGAGGTCAGGTTTCAAAACCAGCCTAGGCAATATAGAAAGATCCCATCAGCACAGAGAAAAAAAAATTAACCAGTCATGGAGGTCCAGCCTACTGTAGTCCCAGCTACTCAAGAGGCTGAGGAAGAGAGATTGCTTGAATCCAGGAGTTGAAGACTGCAGAAAGCATGATCATGCCACTGCACTCTAGCCTGGGTAACAAGGAAAGACCCTGTCCCAAAAAATAAAAGAAAAGAAAGGAAATGTGGTATATATACATAATGGAATACTATTCAGCCCTTAAAAAGAATGAACTCTTTTCATTCATAGCAACATGGATAAAACTGGAAGACATTATTGTAAGTGAAATTAGCCAGGGACAGAAAGTTAAACACCACGTGTTCTCGCTCAAATGTGGAAGCTAAAAAACGTTGATCTCATAGAAGTGAAAAATAGAATAAAGGATAACAGAGGCTGGGAAGAGTAAGAGGAAGAAGGAGGATAGGGAGAAATTTGTTAAATGATATTGCAGATAGGTAGGCAGAATGAGTTTTAGTGTTCTGTGGTGCTGTAGGATGCCAGTTGCCAACAACATATTATATAGTTTTAAATAGCTAGAAGAAAGACATTGGCAGTTTTTAATGAAATTAAATGATAAATGTTTGAGATGATGAACATGCTAATTACCCATGATGGGATCACTATACATTACATGTATCACAGCATCAGTATGTGCCCCACAAATACGTATAATTATCATGTGTCAATTTTTTAAATGTTTAAATAAAAAGTAAAGATAAATAAAAAATAATGGGAGGAGTAGACAGTGATTGACAAAATTGATCCTGAATGAGTGAAATAAGCATGTTCATTATATTATTTCATCTTTTCTTGTATCTATTTGAAATCATTTACAATAAAATTTATATATAACTTGGGAATTACTTAATCTGCCAAAGCCTCAGTTTTCAACAGAAATAACAATATTTATGGTAGAGATAATATATCCTTATAGGTTTTTCTGAAATTTTAAAGAGTATATTTAAATCACATGGCACACAGTGGCTGTTAGATAATTTATGGGGACTCAGTTTGACCCACTTATTGCTGAATTGACTGGTCTGAAGTTAGGGAGTTTTTGCACTATCCTTATAGCATAGCAATGCTGGGAGGGTGGGCGAAGGACAAGGAGAACCTATGTCCACAGGAGTCACCCTTTCAGGCACCACAAAGATGCTGGTGGGAGATTTTAGCTTTTTTGGTTTTAAAAAAAATTTTCAATCTTCAAATGAGTTACTATATTTGGATTTGTGAACCCTGGAATATGCAGGTAGACACACTGGTTTGGCTAAGTATTTATTCAGTCCTAGGCAACTCCAGGTGCAGGTAGAGAAAGTGCAAATATATCTTATCTTCCAAAGCCATTTACTCTGGCTCCAGCCTCACTTCCACAGGCAGTTTTCTTTTATGAAATACCAAAAATATCAGATTATTTTCAAAACTAAATAATTCTAAACACACCGGTTACCCCAACTCATTCCAATTCTCTTCGATTATTTTCCTTTTGTTTTGCATTCCTGTACTACTTAGTCTTACCCTCCTTCGCAAAAGACCAAAGGGTAAAGCAGAAAAATTAAAGAGCAAAGTACAGAGGCCCCAAGGCCAGAAAAGATTAGATTGCTCAGAGGCACAGTCTACTCTCAGAGATGATAAGCCCTGAGTAGTTTTTCTGGTTAGTATTTTAATGGCTGAGTTTTTTTGGCTCTCTAGATACTGCTGGAGACTTCGGTTTGTTAAGAGCTGAAGCTGGATTCTCTCCAGTTCCTGCCTGCATGTCAATTCATCTTATTTCTAATAAAGCCAATTCTTATTTTCCTAACTTGTTTCCAATTCTCAAATGTAGCTCCAAAGAAAACAGAAAGTAATTAAAATGTCAACACTTCCCTGAAAAAGAACATAAACTCTCTTTGGATTTTCTTCCCACTGGAAATGCTTTTCTCCAAGGCGCCTGGCCCCCATGCATGGCAACCAGCCTTCACCCGCAGCAGAACCAGCCCATCAGGCAATGCACATAAATCCCCTCTGTTCATTACTCTTATTTGCATTTCTTCTTCTCCCTTACCATTTTCCAAATGGAGACATCCTATAAATGAAGTACTTAGCCTGTCTCTTATAAAGGACTAATATCTACTCCAATGTAATATATCCAAATTGTATGCAATATGAAATAAGCTCCAGCAGCAATAAGCTATTTAATCTAAAGTGCAAAAAGCAAAGTGGAGCCTAACAGCTTATTATTTAGTGCAGTGCAATAAATTAACTGAGCACCATTTTGCATAATAAGAGCTGATTATTCCTTTTACCATCATTTGGATTGGTTGATGGATTATGACTCTCTTCAGAGTTAATCGGGTTTACATGAAACAACTTCTTTTTAAAATGTATTCCATTAAAGAATGAAATAAGGAAGAGTAAATATGTGCCATCATTTTGTGATTTGGTGTTTTTAGGTTAGTCTTTCTGAAGAAAATACCCTATTAACAGGCAAATGTTTTGACTATTATCCCAGGAACTCTTTAAATGGAAAGAAACAAATATTGTCTCCCATATAACCCTTTTTCTACTTTTCCCTGTAGATTCCCTTGACTCAATTTTTCAAAGCACTTTCAGTAAAACACTTGCTTTCTTCTTTCTAGTATCTCTGGCCTCTCTCCTCCCCACACCCAATTACTTAGCACTTTTGGACACATATCAGACTGACCAGCACCACTGGTCAGTGAGTGCAGTGGCTCTATCTGGTGTTACAGTCAGACCTCCCAGCAAAGTCTCCAAAATGCATCAACAGGTATCAAAACACATGTCAACAACCATGACTGCAGCAAATTGTCACAACTAGCATTTTAGAGGTGGAACATGATGCAGGCACCTTAAAGGGGCATCTTATAGCAACCCCATAAGGTAAATATCATCATCATCCTTATTTTACAAGTGGAAATTGTGTCTGATCAAGATTAAATATCTTGCCAAATTTGCGTGGCAAATGAGGGCTTGAATCTGAATAACTTCAAAATCTGTGTCACATGTTAGCAAAATAGTGTCTCTCTGTTTCTGTACTACTGTCCAGGGAAAAACAACTCAAAGTGGGTACTCTACTTGCAGTGAGGCCAAACATTCATAATTAGTTAGATGAAGATATTTTCATAGCAGTTAAAATAGGATACATGTGGGGTCTACCACCTCTGCCTTTTATAGAGATTTGAATTTCTTTTCTGGATTTATAAACTGCTTGAGGTTGGGACATTTATTTTCTACATAATAGGATATCAGTGTGGTATAATGTCGGAGTCAGAAAATTTTAGGTTTTTAGGTTTTCTTGTTTGCTTGCTTTGGAGACAGAATCTCACTCTGTCCCCCAGGCTGGGGTGCAGTGGCACAATCAGTTGACTGCAGCCTTGACATCCTGGGCTCAAGTGATCCTCCCACCTCAGCCTCCTGAGTTGCTGGGACTACATGGCTACACCACCACACACAGCTAATTTTCTAATTTTTTGTAGAGTCAAGGTCCAACTATGTTGCCCAGGCTGGTCTCAGACTTCCGGACTCAAGTGGTCTGCCTGCCTCAGCCTCCCAAAGTCCTGAGATTATAGGCATGAGCCACTGCACCTGAGTGAAAACGCCGGGTTTTAACTTTGCCTCTGTTTACCTCTAATTATAGCAAGCTCTAGTCTGCTTAACATAAAATTTAGGTAAATATACTTCAACTTCACAGAGCTGTTAAAGAGATTAAATGAAGTAACATAAACACATAGCACAGGTAATATAATCAATAAATTCTAGTTCTCTCTCTCTCCATACTCATCATACTCATTCCACCTCCAGTATCCAAGCATCAGTTCTCCACATGTGGAAATATTCCATGAAGTGTCAAGGACAGTAAAGCATGAATGAAAGCCTGACTGAAACTCTTTCTTTGCATTATTTTCTCTTTTTTTTTTTTTTTTTTTTATCCTCTTGTGTTGGTTTTTCCCCTGTTGCCAGGCTGGAGTGCAGTGGTACAATCTCAGCTCACTGCAACCTCCACCTCCTGGGTTCAAGCGATTCTCTTGCCTCAGCTTCCTGAGTAGCTGGGACTACAGGCACATGCCACCACACCCAGCTAATTTCTGTATTTTTAGGATATTAATTTCAGTATATTTTTAGTATATGGTTTCTCTATATTGGCCAGGATAGTCTCTATCTCTTGACCTCATGATCCACCCACCTCAGCCTCCCAAAGTGCTAGGATTACAGGCATAAGCCACTGCACCCGATCCGCATTATTTTCTCTTAACAATAATTCAGTGCCACACATTTACCTGTCTCACCAAAATGATATATTTTTTATTGCATTTTAGGTTTGGGGGTACATGTGAGGAAAATGCAAGATTGTTGCATAGGTACACACATGGCAGCGTGATTTGCTGCCTTCCTTCCCTTCACCTATATTTGGCATTTCTCCCCATGCTATCTCTCCCCAACTCCCCACCCCACACTCTCTCTCTCCTATTTCCCCCCAACAGACCCCAGTGTGTGATGCTCCCCACCCTGTGTCCGTGTGTTCTCATTGTTCAACACCCACCTATGAGTGAGAACATGCGGTGTTTGATTTTCTGTTCTTCTGTCAGTTTGCTGAGAATAATGATATTTTAAAAAAATGTTTTTAGTTCTAAAACAATTTATAAAGTGAATGACGGTAGCATGTCCCTTTTCTTCTAACTTCTCCTTCTCTGTTGCTTCATTCCTTTTCTCCAAGTTGTGGCAGTAAGTGCCACTGATTATCTAAGGAACCTTTGGATCAAGGTCAAGTATATCTAATTTTAAACTTTTATCTCCTCACTTTCTGGCATGAAACTTTCCTTTCACTTTAGGAGAAAAAAGCTAAGAAAAATAGCAAAAGACAAATCTGAAGTATTTCCAAACTTCATGGAGAAATTCCAGAAGAAGCCAAATTGTGATGTCATGCACACACATGAATAATTATATGGCAAATTTTATTGAACATTATAAATGGCTTCAAGTTTTCAGGATGCATAAGGGGAAACTTATTCTTTGGAGCTATTTACATTTTGCTTCTGAATGAAATGGTTGATAACAAAAAAATATAGACAGTCTTCTTCAATGAATGACAAATTGTTTCATCTTTGGTTTATGACATCTTTTCCTTTAGAGAACTGGAACTGTTGAATTTTTTTGTTGTTGTTAAAGGAAGAACATCATTTGATGGAATTTGAGTTTATAAAATAGCAACTCAGAGAGGTTAAGTAAAAGATACAGAGCCGCACGCAAATGAGTGTCCAAAATTTATAAATTTTGAATTGAGAGAGTGGGAAACCTTTTACAAACAAAACAAAACAAAAAATAAGATAATGTGCTGGGTAGAGCAGCTTGCTTGAGAATAAAAATTTTGTTCTTGAGTCTTCCTCTCAATGCCCTAAAAAATACACAACCTAATTGGATGTGGGGGAGGCAGCGGGGATTTATATGAGGTGAAACTTTGCCTAGAAATCTGGGAAGAGGAAGAAAAATGATGCTTAAGGTTGAGTCTTCCAGAATGAGTTGGAATTCCCAAGATCAACAGTGTGGAGTAAGAGTGGGGGGTTGGGGATGGGAAGGCATTCCAGGCAGATGGCAGGCTGTGCTTGGCATGAAAACATGGGTGTTAACAGGTTGTGTTGTGAACAATGAAGAGACGAGAAGCTAGATTATGTTTAGGTTTGCCTTTTGCAAAGATGAACATGACAAAGATAAAGCATGGAGCTGAAATTGGGACTAACGAGACCAGCTAGGGAGCTCTTATTGTCAAGGGCGTTGGGGGGTGGTCCACTCTGTAACACCTACTTAATTGAGTTGAGTAATGTGGTTCACCCATCAAAGGTGGTCCTCATGCTGCACATCCTACTCTTCTCACATATGAATCACATTGCATCTCAGCAAATTACAAAGAATGTATTTCTGGGATGGCTGTAAATGACAAATCTGTTCAAGCCATGGTTGAAAAGAAAGAAAGCTGAGGACAGGATCCTGTAGGACACTGGTTGATAAATTGCTGCAAGAGCAGAGAAATCCAAGAAGGCTTCCTGGAGGAAGAAGGAAATCTCAGAGAGCTAAAGGGTATAAGGCATCAGAGAAGTAGGTCAGACATGGAGAAAGGAAGAGCATGGGAGGAGGCCAACTGAGAAAGGGCAGACCCACAGAACAAAGCCTGTAAAAGCAGAATTTCAGGGTCATTGCTGGCTCCTGACAGGACAATTTGTATAGAATAAGAGTACAGGGATCCTATTACAAGTAAACTGGGTCAGGGGTAGGAATGGCAGGTATGGAGCATCTTTTAAAGAAGTTTTGCTAGAACAGGAAGGAAAAAGAGTGGCCGTAGCCAGAGGGGCATGTGGAATGAAAGTGGGGACTTTTTTCATTGCTTTTTTTAAATCATAGAGAGCTTTGGGCATGTGTAACAGTGGTAATGAGGCTAGGAAAAGAATATAACCTGGGAACATTATGACCAGCAGAAACACAGATGCTAGAAATTAATGCTTTGGGTGGGGAGGGATACGGTTGTCTGTGAATTAAAAAAGGAGAATTTCATCAAAAGGAAGAAAGACAATTCCTGTTTCTGATGATCGTATATAAAATGGCACAGTGGCAAGAACACTTTAGACCAGGAGTCCCCAACTCCCAGTCCCAGTCCCTGGCCTGTTAGGAACCGGGCCACACAGCAGGAGGTGAGCAGCAGGTGAGCACACGAAGTTCCATCTTTATTTACAGCTGCTCCCCATTGCCTCGTTACTGCCTGAGTCCCTCCTCCTGTCAGATCAGAGGTAGCATTAGATTCTAATAGGAGTGTGAATTCTAATGTGAACTGCACATGTGAGGGACCTAGGTTGCATGCTCCTTATGAGAATCTAATGCCTGATGATCTGTCATTGTTTTCCGTCACCCCCAGATGGAACCGTCTAGTTGCAGGAAAGCAAGGTGTCAGGGTTCCCACTGATTCTACATTATGGTGAGTTGTATAATTATTAATATTTCATTATATATTACAATGTAATTATAATAGAAATAAAGTGTACAATAAATGTAATGTGCTTGAATCATCACAAAACCATCTCTCACTCCAGTCCATGGAAAAATTGTTCTCCATGAAACTGGTCCCTGGTGCCAAAAAGTTGGGGACTGCTGCTTTAAACCCTGAAGAATCACACACATCCAAAGCCAAATCCCAGCCTTATATCTAACTAGCAGCGACCCCCCTGACCAACACTTGACGTCTCTAAACGTCAGTTTGTTCATCCATGAATAGTGATCAATACACCTGCCTTAATGAATGATACGAAGATTTCAATTTCAGTGATTCCCTGCTGACATCTCCTATTCTCTTCCCGGCTTTACTTTTCCCCCTAGCACTTATAACTTTCTAACATACTCAGTATTTTAGTGATTTATCTTGTTTATTATCTATGTCTCCTAACAGAATGCAAACCAAGCAAGAGTAAGAATGTTTTCCTATTTTGTTCACTGCTATATCCTCAACATTACAGTGCCTAGCACCTAGTAGTTTCTCAATTTAAAAATAAAAAAGTGAAGTAAATAAATTAATGATTAGAATACTACAGAGCAGTTTCTCAACTTTGATACCATTGACATTTAGAGCCAGATAATTAATTTGCTTGGGGGGTAGGGGCTGTCCTGTACCCTGAGGGATGTTTGGCAACACCCCTGGCCTCTAACCAGGAGATGCCAATAGCACCACACCCCCAGCTGTGATGAGCAAAATTGTGCAATTGTGCGCAGACATTGTCAAACATTCATGGAGGGGCAAAATCACCCTGAATTGAGAAACTCTGCCACAAAGTACTAACAATGGTGGCTTTAAATATTATTATAATAGGGGAAGAAATGCAAAATCAAAGTAACATTTGGTAATCAAATTCTCCCACATCCTTCTTAATTTGAGGTGGAGAAAAATACTGCTGCTGTGATGGTGTTGGCTTCACAGTAAACTGACTTTTTACTTATTATTTTACCAAGAAACGTGTTTAGAAGGAAACAGCTCCGTAAATCAAAAAAGCACCTCCTAAGCTTCTTGTGTGTTAGTCAAATGTGAGAGATTTTTTTTGTCACCTCTCTGAACAAATAATAATAGCAAAAGTAATCATCTCCATAGATATAGTCTTATAACATCAAAACTAACAACGTGCGATAGATAATTTATGGGCCAACACTTTTAAAATAATAACATCTTAGCCTCTGTATTCTAATTAATAAAGGATTATAAGGTGCCAGAAGACACAGCTGCAGTTTTCCTTTTTAGGATTATCTTTCCCTTCAAATTTTCTGTTTTTACCAGTCCATTTCCTTTGCTTTAAATAGACACCAATTGCCTTGTATTAAAATGGCTAATATTGATCTTTCAGAGGAGACTCTTCCAAAAATTGCTTTTGGGAGCATGAAAAAAAGTACCAGAAATGACTTGGCTCCAGTTTCTCCCTTCAAATATAGACACCACTAACTAGGGAGTAGCCATCCAGCCAACAGAGAGCTCATGGTCAGGACAACAATATGACTGGGTTTGCCTGAAACATTCCCAGTTTACGCCAGCTGTCCCAGTACGCTAATTAATAGCAGCCCATTTTATTATCAAAAATGTCTGGATTTGGACATTAAGAGTATCTGGTCACCTTATTCAGAGTTGATTAGCATTTGACTGTCCATGCAAAACAGAGGTAGGCAGAAAGGGATTTGGTACAAGCTGGCTTTTTGCTTTCGTGTCTCTGAGGCTCAGGCATGCACCTCAGACTTTTCTCAGCACTCTGTGGCAGAGTTAGCTACAAGGATGGTCCTTTCTATATCACAAGCTCAAAGGTAAACTATCTGCAAGTCCATAAATGAATCCATTTTCCACCTAGCTTGCTGATAAATATATCGTTTCTCCTTCCACTTTCAAGAAAAGTGACATGGGAATTAGGTTATCATGTGATAGCATCTGGCTTGCCTAGGCCTTCCAGAAGGCCTTTGGATTCAGAGAGGCCAAGTAGTGTGAAATTTGCTTCTGGATGAGGCTGGCCTCTGATGGCTGGGACTGCTAAAAAGGCCTTCCGGACTGCAAGGTGCTGGCCAGAAGAATCCCTTGATAAAAGCCTCCTTGCCCCATAGCCTCATACTCCTCAGAGTAGGGTAGATGATATTTAGAGACAGCCAACTGACCAAGAATACCCAGCCTTGTTATGAGTAAGATAAGCCTTCCTCTTTTAGGACCAAGAACATAGCTCAGGAGATTATAAGAAAATCAGGAGTTAGCAACACATCTATATCCCCTCTCAGATCAGGAGTCCAGGGCTCAGCAGTACAACAGGGCTCTAATTCCAAAGCCAGGCTGAGGAGGACAGAGACCCAGAACTCTAAATAGCTAAAAGGTAGCCTGGGATTAGACAATCCCTACTCCTTGGACTCCAAACCTTTTCGTGATTTAGCAGTCCCACCTGTAATACAGCTGATGTATTATTTATGATGATAATGATTTTACCAGGATTCAGCAGTCTCAATTAAGTAATATAATAACATAGCTACTATTTATTAAGCACCAAATGTGTGCATTATCTAATTTAATCTTTATAACAACTTTGCAGGCAAAATGCATGATACGCGGTTTTCCCACATACAGGTAACACAGATAACAGGGTGGTAGAAATAGTCCATGCTCTATAAACAATAATAATAGCTACTGTTATTGTATGACTCAGTTGTCGCCATGTGTCTTTTTAAATTCCAGAATGAACTGTTTTCGGTTTCTCTCATGTTTCATAGTCCCTCTCATCTTAGTACTTTCACACATGTAGTTTCTTAGAACACACTCTTACCTCTAAGTCCCATTTATTTGTCTTTAGGCTCTCGGCATAGATGTGATTTCTTGCAGGGAATCCTCCCTGAACTTCCAAATTGAAATGAGAGGTCCCTCCTAAAACATTCACTCTCTATTTCCAACTATCAAAGGACTCATTTTACTTGGTTATAGTGTCTGTTTATTTATCTGTAACTCCAAGTTACAACCCTTTGAAGTTAGCCAACTGTGTCTCATTCTTTGTTCCCTGTTTTTCCCCTTAGTAACACACACAAAACACCTGATACATAGCAGGTACTCAAGAAACATGTCTTGAATGGTTACATGAATAAATGGCCCATTTCACTCTGGTGGTGGGAACTGTGGAGGCTAATGGTATGAATAACGACACCTGACAAGTACTCACTTACTCAGAAGACATGTAACAGAGAGCAAGCACTATTTCCATCGCCCTGTTATTTATGTTACCTATATGTGGTAAAACCATGTACCATGCATTTTGCCTGCAAAGTTATTATGAAGATTAAATTAGATAATGCACATATTTGGTGTCTAATAAATAGCAGTTAATGTTATATGACTTAAGCCTTACCACAACCCTATGATTTAAATATTGTTATCTGCCTTTTAGCACATGAGGAAACTGAGCCTCAGAGAGGCTAAAGCGATTTGATAGAAAATGGCAAAGTCAAGCTTCTAAATGACAACTGCCTACTCTAAAACCCAAGTTCTTCCACTAGAGCAGGCCAACTCGATGCAAAATAAAGAATGAAAGCAGGCAAGAAAGAAAAAAAGGAAGAAAGTAGGAAGGAAAGAAAAGAGTGAGAAATAAAATGAAGAAGGAAATAAAACAGGAAGAAAGAAAGGAAGATTGAGTTTTTTTTCAACTGTACCCAATTCTTTGCAAAATTCTTCAAACAAGTATCACTGTATTGATTTTCATATAGCATTCATGCTTCAACTGATACAGGTATGATTTGCAAGAGAACATTATAAAAACAATCTACTGTGCATGGCAGCTTACGCCTGTAATCCTAGCAGTTTTGGAGGCCAAGGCAGGAGGATCCTTTGAGCCCAGGATTTCAAGACCAGCCTGGGCAACATGGTGAAACCCCGCCTCTACAAAAAAATACACAAAAATTAGCCAGCTGTGGTGGCATGCACCTGTAGTCCCAGCTACCCAGAAGGCTGAGGTGGAAGGATCACCTGAGCTAGGGAGGTGAAAGTCACAGAGAGCCATGATCACGTCTCCGCACTCCAGCCTGGATGACAGAGTGAGACCATGTCTCAGAAAATAAAAATAATCAAAACCTTTCTTCTAATCAAGCTGCCACATCACTCAGCCATGATACCTCAGCTTGTAGGGACCAAGACTGTGTCCACACTGTCCCTTCTTGCCAGCATGGCCTTAGTTGGCATATCCAGCACCCATGAGTTCTGTCCCGATTTTGGCCTTGCTCTAAATAGTTGGTGTGAGTCACATGTCTTTGCGGAGGATGATGAGTCAGGATGCTTGGCCAAGGACTCAGTGAGGTTAAGGATCAATATGGAGAGTCATAAAAGTTTGTAAGGAGGTGGTGGAGGAGGCCTCCCAAATTAGCTGCTTAGCCTGGTTTACAAGCAACTTTTCTCTACAGATAACAAATAGCAAAACGTCTCCTCCAAAAATAGCTAAGAAAGTATTTCTTTATCAGCAGTATAATCCAGAGAATAGAAAGACTGCACGTGAGTCACATATGTTCTTTGTGGAAGGTTTCCTGGATGATTTCAAGATGACACATGGCATCAGATGTAGAATCATCCTAGTCAGTCTACTCAACCAGATTTCCTTTCCTTTTTTATAATTTCAACTCTAATTTTAGATTCGGGGGTACACGTGCTGGTTTGTTACCTGGGAATAATTGTGTGATGCTGAGGTTTGGAGTACAATTGATCTCATCACCCAGATAGTCAGCATAGTACCCAACAGGTAGTTTTTCAACTCCTGCCCACCTTCCTCCCCTCTCTCAGAGCCCGCAGTGTTATTGTTGCCATCTTTATGTCCATGAGTACCCAATGTTTATCTCTCACTTATCAATGAGAATATGTGGTATTCGGTTTTCTATTTCCATGTTCATTAGCTTAGGAAGACAGCCTCCAGTTGCATCCATGTTGCTGCATAGGGCATGATTTTGTTTCTTGTTTGTGGCTGCATGGTATTCCATGGTATATATGTACCACATTTTCTTTATTCAATTCACTGTTGATGAATGAATTTGATTTCATGTATTTGCTATTGTGAATAGTGCTGTGATGAAAATACAGGTACCTGTGTCTTTTGGGTAGAACTATTTATTTTCATTTGGATATACATCTAGTAATGGGATTGCTGGGTTGAATGGCAGCTCTATTTTAAGTTCTTTGAGAAATCTCCAAATTGTTTTCCACAATCGCTGAACTAATTTACATTCCCACGAACAGTGTGTAAGTACTCCCTTTTTCTCCACAGCCTCGCCAACATCTGCTGTTTTTTGATTTTTTACCAGTAGCCATTCTGACTGGTGTGAGATGGTATCTCATTGTAGTTACAATTTGCATTTCTTTGATAATGAGTGGTGTTGAGCATTTTTTCATGCTGTTGGCTACTTGTATGTCTTTTTTGAGAAGTGTCCATGTCTTTTGCCCATTTTGATAGGGTTATTTTTTGCTTATTGAGTTATTTAAAAATTTTTTGGATTCTGGATATTACATTTTTATCAGATATATAGTTTATAAATATTTCTCCCATTCTATAGGTTTCCTGTTAACTCTGTTAATAGTTTATTTTGCTGTGCAAAAGTTCTTTAGTTTAATTAGGTCCCACTTGTCAATTTTTCTTTTTGTTGCAATTGCTTTTGAGGACTTAGTCATAAATTCTTCCCGAAGGCCAATATCCAGAATGGTGTTTCCTGGATTTTCTCCTAGAATTCTTATAGTTTGAGGACTTATATTTAAATCTTTAATCTACCTTCAGTTAATTTTTGCATATGGTAAAAGTTATAGGTCCAGTTTCATTATTTTGCATATGGCTAGCCAGCTATTTCAACACTATTTAATAAGGAATCCTTTTCCCATTGTTTGCTTTTGTCAACTTTGTCAAAGATCAGATGGCTGTAGGTGTGTGGCTTTATTTCTATCAGTTTCATTGTTCCATGTGTCTGTTTTTGTGCCTTAAACATGTTGGGTTACTGTGGCCTTTTAGTACAGTTTGAAGTCAGGTAACATGATGCCTCCATTACCCCAGCTTTGTTTTGTTTTTGTTGTTTGTTGTTTATTTATTTGTTTTGCCTAGAATTGCTTTGGTTTTTTTGTTCCATACGGATTTCAGAATTTTTTTTCTAATGCTGTGAAAAATTACATTGGTTGATGATAAGAATAGCACTGAATCTGTAGATTACTTTGGGCAGTGTGGCTATCTTAATGACACTGGTTCTTCCAATCCATGGGCATGGAATGTTTTTCTTTTCTTTCTTTTTTTTTTTTAAGAAAGAGAGAAAGAAAGAAAAAGAAAAATTAAAAAAAAGAATGAAGGAGAGGAAGAAAGAGGAAGAGGAAGAGGGAGAGGGAACAGGAGTGTTGCTTTATTGCCCGGGCTAGAATGCAGTCTAAAAATGGGTATGCCTATAATTGTGTTTAATAATAGAGACATGAAAATTTAAAAAATGAGGGAAGAAAATAACTAACAAGCAGCCAACCAATATTTCATTTAAACCTGTAAATTGGTGTGATGTGGTACTGATAAGAGTGTATATTTTGTGTATTTAAAGTGGAGAGTTCTATAAATGTTAATTAAGTCTACTTGCTCCGGATCTGAGTTCAAGTCCTGGATATCGTCGTTGACTTTCTGTCTCATTGATCTGTCTAATATTGATGTTGAAGTCTCCCACTATTATTGTGTGGGAGTCTAAGTCTCTTTATAAGTCATATATCTGGGTATTCCTGTATTGGGTGCATATATATTTAGGATCTTTAGCTCTTCTTGTTACATTGATCTTGTATCATTGTGTAATATCCTTCTTTGATTCTTTTGATCTTTGTTGCTTTAAAGTCTATTTTATCAGCAAAAATTGCAACTCCTGCTTTCTATTTATTTATTTATTTTTGCTCTCCATTTGGTTGATAAATCTTTCTCCATCCCTTTGTTTTGAGTCTTTGTGTATCCTTGCATGTGAGATGGGTCTGGATGCAGCATACCAATGGGTCTTAGTTTTTTTTGCCTGTCTGTATCTTTGGATTGGGGGATTTAGTCGATTTAAATTTAGAATTAATAAAATAATATATGTGAGTTTAATACTACCATTTAATGTTAGCTGGCTGTTTTGCCCATTAGTTGATGTAAGTTCTTAATTATGTTGATGCTCTTTATTTTTTGGTATTTTTTAGAAAGGCTGATACTGGTTGTTCCTTTCTATGTGTAATGGTTCTTTCAGAAGCTCTTGTAAAGCAGGCCTGATGGTGATGAAATCTCGGAGTGCTTGCTTGTTCACAAAAGATTTTATTTTTCCTTCGCTTATGAAGCTTAGTTTGGCTGGATGTAAAATTCTGGGTTGAAAGTTCTTTTCTTTAAGGATGTTGAATATTGGCCCCCACTCTCCTCTGGCTTGTAGGGTTTCTGCTGAGAGATCTGCTGTGAGTCTGATAGGCTTCCCTTTATGAGTAACCTGACCCTTCTCTCTGGCTGCCCTCAGCATCTTCTCCTTCACTCCAACCTTGGTGAATCTGGCGATTATGTGTCTTGAGGTTGGTCTTCTTGAGGAATATCTTTGTGGTGTTCTCCGTATTACCCGGAGTTGAATATTGTCCTGCCTTGCTAGGTTGGGAAAGTTTTCCTGAATAATATCCTGAAGCTTATTTTCCAGCTTGGATTGATTCCCCTCATCACATTCAGGTACACATATCAAACGTAGATTAGGTCTTTTCACATAGTCCCATATTTCCTGAAGACTTTGCTCGTTCCTTTTTATCCTTTTTTCTCTAATCTTATCTTTTCGTTTCACTTCATTAAGTCGACCTCCAATATCTTTTCTTCTGCTTGATCAATTCGGCTGTTAAAACTTGTGCATACTTTGTGAAGTTCTCGTATTGTGTTTTTCAGCTCCATTAATTCACTTATATTCCTCTCTAAATTGTGTATTCTTGTTAACATTTCGTCAAACCTTTTTTCAAAGTTCTTAGTTTCTTTGCATTGGGTTAGAACAAGTTCTTTTAATTCCCAGAAGTTTCTTATCAACCACCTTTTAAAGCCTGCTTCTGTTAATGGAACACACTAGTTCTCCATCAGGCCTTGTTCCGTTGCTGATGAGGAACTGCAATCCCCTGTAGAGGGAGAGGCATTCCGATTTGGGCATTCTCAGCCTTTTTAGGCTGGTTTCTTCCCTTCGTTATAGATTTATCCATCCATGGTCTTCACAATTACCGTCTTTATAGTTGGGTTTCTGAGTGGACGTCCAACTTGTTGACTCCCCACGCCAAAATCTGAGCAACCCACTGTGCCGGCCAAAACAGCAGCGTTAAGATTGATGGTGCTTTTCTGACTCTGCACCTAGAACTGCCACACCAAGGCAGTAGCAAAACTGCCTCGCTGGCCACAAGAGTCACGATGGCGACCCGTGGGGCTCCTCCGCTGGGAATCTCCTGGTGCGTGAGCAACAAAAATTCATCTGAAAGTGTGGCGTCCTCTCATTCTCTGCACTTTCACTGGGAGCTAGAATCCCGAGCTGCTGGTGATCAGCCATCTTGGATCTCTCTCCTGGAATGTTTTTCATTTGTATATGTCATTTATAATTTCTTTCAGCAGTATTTTGTAGTTCTCCTCCTACAGATATTTCACCTCCTTGGTTAGATGTATTCCTAAGCATTTTTTATAGCTATTGGAAATGGGATTGTGTTCTTGATTTGGCCCTCAGCTTGAATGTTATTGGTGTTTAGAAATGCTACTGATTTTTGTACATTGATTTTGTTTCCTGAAACTTTAGTGAAATTGTTTTCCAGTTCCAGGAGCCCTTTAGCATAGTCTTTAAGGTTCTTTAAGTATAGAATCATATTGTCAGCAAAGAGAGTTTGACCTTTTCATTTCCTATTTAGATGTCTTTTATTTCTTTCTTTTGCTTGATTGTTCTGGCTAGGACTTCTAGTTCTGTGTTGAATAGGAATGGTGAGAGTGGGCATCCTTATCTTGTTCCAATTCTCAAGGGGAATGCTTCCAGCTTTTGCCCATCAAGTATGAAGTAGGCTCTGGATTTTTCATAAATGGCTCTTATTATTTTGATGTATGTTCCTTTGATGCCTATTTTCTTGAGCATTTTTGTCATGAAAGAATATTGGATTTTATCAAAGGCTGTCTCTTTACCTACTGAGATGATCATATGGTTTTGGTTTCTAATTCTGTTTATATGGTAAATAGTGTTTATTGATTTGTGTATGTTGAACTAACCTTGCAGCCCAGCAATAAAGCCTACTTGATCATAGTCAATTAACATTTTGGTGTGCTGCTGGACTCAATTTGCTAGTAGTTTGTAGAGGACAATTGTGTCTGTATTCATCAGGATATTGGCCCATAGTTTTCTTTATTTGTTGTATCTTTGCCAGGTTTTGGTATCAGGGTGATGTTGGTTTAGCAGAATGAGTTGGGGAGGAGTCTTTCCTCCTTGATTTTTTTGGAATAGTTTCAGTGTAATTGGTGCTCACTCTTTTTTGTACATCTGGTAGAATTTGGCTATGACTGCATCTAATCTGGGGCTTTTGTTGGTTGGTAGGTATTTTATCACTGATTCAATTTCAGAACTTGATATTCATCCATTCAAGGTCTCAATTTCTACCTGATTCAATCTTGGGAAGTTGCGTGTTTCCAGGAATTTACCTCTTTCCTCTAGTTTTTCTATTTTCCTCTAAACTATTATGAACACCTTTATCTTTTGTATTTCTATGGGGTAGATTCAACCAAATGTCTTTCTTCATTGAACACATATTAAATGCCATTCTCTATGCTAAACTCTAGGGTTAAATTGTTAACTAAGCAGAAATAATCCCTGCTTCATGGGACCTATAGTCTGTTATGAAGATAATCAAACGATTACAGAAATATGTAGGTGAGTATAAACTATTATATTCCTCTTGGAGAAAAAGTAAATTTAAAAATCTTTATTATATAGTGTCCTGATTTTGGTAAAGAAGTTTAATTGAAAGTTTAGTTATAATAAACAAAAAGTTGCCAATAATCCCCAAGAAGATAAAGCTTGCTAGGGTGATGAAGAAAAAATATTTCTAAATATAGGCTGTGTCCTGTAAGACAGAATACTTTCTCATGCATTTCTTTCCAAAAAGAAAATGAGATAACAAATCACTCTGACACTAAACAATATCTACTATTTTGTGAGGATCAGCAAAGTTAGAATACTCATTTCATTGAAGAGAATTATAAAACTTCAGGGCTGAGGCGGGGTTTTGAAATGAAATGTCGTTCTCTTTCATTTTATAGATGAGGAAACCGAGATTCTGAGAAGGCAAATGGCTTTCTTAGCATCACACAAGTAAGAGTTAGAAGTGGAATTCGAGTTTCGTAATTCAATGCTCTTTCCTCCAAACCAAGTTGCAATGAGACCCTTTACTTTTTTTTTTTTTAATGAGTACTAATTTACCAAAGACGTAGTTATTTGCTTTTAAACTCTCTTCTTTCTATCTCTCTCTCTCTCTCTCTCAGACACACACACACACACACACGCACACCCCAATAAAAAGAATATGCTTTAGGCAACATATCAACTATATAGTAGTCTAACTTTCCACTGCAAGTGTTATATGGCAAACAAAAAAAAAAAAAATCTGTTCTTTGTTAATTGAACCTCTGAAAAACGCTTGCACACAAAGCACAGTTGATTACTTAACTTACTTCACCGTGTACTTGTGGGTTTGTTTGATTTTACACAAAAAACAGTTTAGCTTTTAAACATAAATACCCAAGTTTAACAGACCAGAACTCTTTCAAGGACTTCTGATAAATATTATATTACTGTATTTATTATTTGACAAGAAACATTTTTTTCCAAGGTGACATTCATGTATTCGCCATACTGTGGTTATTAAAGTTTTACCAGAGCACTTAATTTATTTTATATACTCAAATGGCATAAGCTCAGCTATAGCTGATTAAGAAAAAAAGAGAATGAGAAAAGTAAATGTAAGTGTAAATTTCTTCAAAAATAAGTCAGATATTTGATATGTATTATTCACATTCTAGAGCTAAGAATATTTTTAGATCTCTTGAAATTTGGCATCAACCTAACGAATTATCTGGCTCGAGGCAGGAATAGGAATGACAGATGCTGAAAAACCTACTCCACCTACCAGTGATGTACACTTCTATGGTTAATGGCTAGTGCTAGCCAGTTGTGAAATTTTAACCAGGGATTCGTTTCCTAGGCCTAAGTTTTCACATGTCAACAATGAAAAACATGGAATAACTTACCTTGTAAATCTCTTGCAGCAGCAAAATTCCCTGTGCCTTTTAGTTCTCGTTTTTATTATTTGCCCCCAAATCTGGATAAGACTCAACATATGTTCCAGGGACAGAGATATCTGTCATAACTATAATATGCATAGCAAAAGAGGCCCCAATTAACATTTAAAAGTTCATGAATCACACATGTATCAGAACATGAATCATGTGATTAAGATAAAAGAAAAATGAACTAGCTGAGAACCCAAAAATCAGATATACAGACTTCAAGTTGTTAAAAACATTAGATATATTAATATTCTTTTTTATTTATTTTTTTTTTTTGCAAAATATTGTTGTCTATATAGTGATCAGTTTTCCTGAATTTACATGAGCAATGATATTGCCACTATGAATATGTTTCCTTACAGATGGGTGTGAAAGAAGAGTTAACATTCCTTCAATCTGAAAGCATTACATTAATTCAGGTAAACCATATTTTATGGCATGCATTTATTACATACAATGCAATAATACTAACTCTACACTTAACCTTAATGTGGAAAATCCCTAAAATAAAATTACTTAAGTTAACTTATATTCTTCAGCTTTACATTTTAACTTTAGAGATAGAATTCATGGTAGAAGCAATAACTGTTGCTCATAAATAAGAACAATTTAATGAGTACAGAAACACGTATTTTTAAATTATATACTTTATAGACAATGTAACTTTATAATAAAGTGTTAATCTTTCTTTGTACTGATTAAAGTATTGAACAAGAAGCTTCCTAATGCAGTTCCAGAAACTGGGGTGACTGCCAATTTAAAATGTGGGAAGAGAAAGTCTCCATCTCCCTGAAGGAACATACAGAGTCCTTTTAAGATAAGTACATTTAAAGAAAATTGTTATGGACAACACTAACTTCACCGTAGGTTTTTGGCTCTCTTTCATATGACTATGTCTTTGCAGATGCCTTTAGTACCAGTGGGGAATCTATACTGGAAATGCATTCTTTGCCTCTTGGCTGAGTATTCACAGTAAATGAATATCAGAGCTAGGATTTTGTTATTGGTTTTTTATCTGTGGCTGGCTAAAAAGACAGTCTTTTACCTACAGGTTGGATTATACTAAACAAAAAGAAGGATAAACAGACTTTTTTTTTTTTTAAAGCAAGACCGAAGGAAAGAAGACCAAATCAATTTTCTTCTTGAAACAATAAACAATAGCACACAAGTTGATAGCAGGGACACTGTGATTAAATATGTGTGTGTATGTTTGTGTGTGGGGAGGTGTGTATATCTCAAAATAGGAGCAGAATGGCAGACTGAACACATGTTATCTCCCACCCCAATTACTCTAATATGATCAAACAAATAAATGCATTCATAACAGCACTGGAAAACAAGAAAGGGTGATGTCAGCATCGAAGATGTTGAGATATTTATAAAAGATGTAGAGCAGATAGGATTGAATTCTTTGTAAAAGAAGACCAGAGAAAACAACATAGAGGAAAGAGATAGTACAGAGATGAGAATGTTTATGGGAACTTCAGGCAGCCTTAGGAGGTCAAGGAGTAATTGTCACAGTGATTAACTGGGGCAGTGCATTTAGAGGGACTAAGCAGGTCAGCAAGCCCCTGACCTCCTGACTAAGCTGAGCAAAAGAGAGCAGCAGTTGCCTGCAGGGCTCTGAGACCAAAGAGATGGGACAATACATTGTCACAGGTATCTAGTGATACCCTTGAGACCAGCTGAAACCTCCTAGCAGAATGCCCTGTCCTGTCCCGAGATCACTGCCGATAAGCTTCTATAATCCGAATCAATTTCTACTAAAATGTGAACAGGTTATTCCAATATGTATACACCCACAAAACTGAGATTCCAAGATAAAGAAAAATGTGAGATATAAGAAAACACGGTAAGAAAAAAAAAAAGTGAAATGTATTGTTAAGTTTAAATCTTTTTTCTTTAATTTTAGCTTGAATTTTAGATATGGGGAGGGGGGCTACATGTGGAGGATTGTAATGTGGGTATTTTGGACCCAGGTAGGAAGCATAATACCTAATAGGTAGTTTTTCAACCCATGCCCAGTTTAAATCATTTTTGATGCTTAATATAAAAATTATAATTTTTATTATAATATGGAGTTACAATTTCAGATGATCCCATATTGGGAGGTGATAAAGCATAAAGAAATGAAAAGACATTCACATCCTCATTTTGTTTTCCGGGGGACATGTAAATGCTGCTGAACTCTAATTGTAGGCAAAAACTAATTATAGTTGGAGACATATTTTAAGAATTTTAAAGTAAAACTTCTGGTTAAACTTAACGGATTGAGTCTACATATTTATTTTATTTTAGAGTGTTAGTAAAAACTTAAAAGGAAATTAAACGCATACACAGGTATGCACATGCAAGAACATGTTGTAAACCAATAAGAGCTAAAAGAATGGGAAAGGAAATGATAGCAAATGAGGTTTGTGAAAAACAAAAAAGAAATGAAAAAATAAAGAAAGCGGCTGGGTAAGTGATAACTGATTTGCTGAATCTGGAAAGGCTAAATTTTATGCCTGAAGAAAGGCATGCCAACAGGAAGCAAGACAATTTGTGCAAAAGAAACCCAGAATGACTTAGGAATTGGAGGCTCCGAGTTTATCTGAAAGTGAGGGTTCAAGACCAGCCTAGGCAACATAGTGAACCATCGTTTCTACCAAAAATGCAAAGATTAGCCAGGGATGGTGGCGTGTGCTTGGGGTCCCAACTGCTTAGAGGGCTGAGGTAGGAGGATCACTTGAGCCAGGAAGGCAGAGGTTGCAGTGAGCCAAGATCTCACCACTGACTGCACTCCAGCCTGGGCAACAGAGCCAGATCCTGTCTCAAAAAAAAAAAAAGAAGAAGAAGAAGGAAATCTGACTAAATAAAAAGCAATCAGACCCCCGTGTCCTCCCTCTAACTAACCTGAGAAGACAGAAAAGTAACAATTCTGAAGAAATAAAATCTGAGAAGCTCTGAGCTCCAGGGACATGAAGCACAGCTAATAGTTTAAACAAAAGCCTGCATAAACAACTCCATGGTGCTTCACACCTGTAATCCCTATACTTTGGGAGGCTGAAGCGGGAGGATGTCTTGAGCCCAGGAGTTAGAGACCAGTCGGGGCAACATAGTGAGACCCCATCTCTACTAAAAATAAAAAGTAAAAAATTAGCCAGGTATGATGGTGTGTATCTGTAGTCTCAGCTACTTGGGAGGCTGAGGTGGGAGTACTGCTTGAGCCAGAAGGTTGAGGCTGCAGTGAGCCATGATCATGCCACTGCACTCCAGCCTGGGCAACAGATCCAAGGACTCGTTAAAAAAAAAAAAAAAAAAAAAGTCTCTCAGACCCCTCTAAACTTGGCAGATGGATTATTATTCCTATTTCACCCAAGACAGGAGATCAGGGAAGTCATCTCTGAGGAAACCATCCTGTCTAAGAGACAGAACTATTGCTGAGTTTTAATGCAGCCTATACACACAGTCTTCTTGAATGACTTGCTGATGACCAGTGCATTCTGAATGTCCCAGTACCTCTCTGAATAAATGATACCTATGCCATATCACCCTTGGAGGTCCCCAGTAAATAACCTTCTACTGTTAATCACTAGAAAGCTCAGCAGTCGATAAGACCCAGCCTCATACACAGAGCATTTGATCAGCTATTTAGAGTATCATTCTTATTGTGAACAGTCAGACAAAGATTACCAGATATTAAAGGATGCCACCAACTTGAAAAGCAAAGACAAGTAATAAATAAATATAACTTGGAGGGAAAAGAGACAATTCAAAGAGCAGAAGAAAACTCTTAAAAAGTTATACTTTCAGGGATTGCTTATACACTATTGGTGGGAAGGTAAATGAGTACGGCTTTTATGAAAAACATCATGGCAATTTCTCAAAGAACAAAAAATAGTACTTTCATTCAATCCAGCAATCTCACTATTGGGTATCTACCCAAAGGGAAAAACTCATTGTCTAAAAAAGATACCTACACTCATATGTTTATCATTCACAACAGCACTATTCACAACAGCAAAAATATGGAATCAAGTGTCCAACAATGGAGGACTGAATAAAGTTATATACACACATTATATACACATATACAGAATATACATTTTTGTATAAATATATAAAATACATTTTTATATAAATATATAAAAATGTATTTATATATGTTATATATATTTAGTATGAAATACTACTCAGCCATAAAAAAGAATAAAATCATGTCTTTTGCAGCAACATGGATGGAACTGGAGGCCATTATCCTCAGTGAATAACTCAGAAAGTTAAACACCACATGGTCTCACTTATAAGGGGAACTAAAAAATGGGTACTCATGGACGTACAGAGGGAACTAATAGACATTGGAGACTCCAAAAAGTGGGGGCATAGGAGAAGGACAAGGGTTGCAAAACTACACATTGGGTACAGTGTTCACTACTCAGGTGATGGGTACATTAAAAGTCTAGACTTCACCACTATGCAATATATGCATGTAAGAAACTTGCACTTGTATCCCCGGAATATAAGAAAATAAAGAAATGCTACAGTCTCAGAGAAATATAAAAAGATTTTATATCCACAAAACAAACGAAACAAGGATAAGATGCTTTTTAAAGAGACCATGAGAAATATATGAAAGGATTCTTTCTGCATGAACAGAATTTTTTAAGTAAATAAAATTAGAAACATAAAGTTGTAGAAATTGCCCAGAAGTTAGATTGAAATAATAGAGATGGAAAATACAACAGACAGGGGAAAAAGCACAATTATAGGATTATATGCAGGAGATCAGAGATCTGAATTATTGTTTCAGAAAAAATAAATTGAGAGGGAAAATATCAATGAATTAATATAAGAAAAGTTACCACATAAATGAAAGATTATACACATTAAAACCTTTGGAATGGCAGCAAATATGTCAAAGTGACTTAATACGATGCACTGAAGCACAGAATTTGCTGGCAAAGAATTAATACTTAATGAACAAAGATAGTCATGAGCTCAACTGCTTTATGGTAAAATAATTAGCAGTTGAGTCTTCCTGAAGTTGAGGATGTAATCAGTCATGAGACCACATCACGCCAATTTTCATGAGCAGTTGAGTTTAGAAACTGTTTACTTGTGGTTCAAAGAAGTATTACTCCTAGATAAGAGGACTACTAGCTTTCGTTTTGAGACTGGAGTCTCTTTTGGAACTTCAAACATCAAATGTTTAAGTTTGAAAGCCCGTAACTGTCTAAAAGGAGTTACCCACTAACCAACTTGAATAATGCCTGGAATTCATTTCTCTCTCTGTCCAATTTTCATCCCCAATGAGAATCTTCAATAATGCTAGAGAAATGCTTTCAACAACAGCAGCGTGATTACTTGCAAACATTTACTGAGTACTTGCCATGTGAGCATGAAAATACATTGGAAAGCAGGCTCCTCAGGTTACAGGGTAAGAGAGGTGAGCAAAGCAATTGATTTATTTAAAACTTTTTATATAAAAAAATTCAAATATATTTTGAATTTCGAAATTCAAAAAAGAATATCCTAAATTCCATGTACTCTGCTTCAATAATTATTAACTTATGATCAAACTTGTTTTCTTTATACCCCCATTTAATTCCTTTCCCCTCCATACCACTGGATTATTTTGAAGCAAAACCAAGCCATCACGTTATTTCATCTTCATGTATATCTTCATTTATACACATGAAGATATATTCATATATACACATAAAGAGATACATGAATGTGTACAGGAAGATGAAATGATTATATATGAAGTTGAACATATATATGTGTGTGTGTGTGTGTGTGTGTATGTATATGTCAGAGACAAGAACTTTTCCTTAAATCTAAGCACAATTCATTATCGTAATTAGAGGTGATTAACAATAACTAATATTTCTAACTAGTCGATCACATCTGCACGTGTGTGTGTGTATAAGTATGTGTATTTTGGTACCACTATAGGTTAAAACATAGTTGACTGTTTTAATTCTTGTAGTTATTATTTTGCTGAGGCTCACATCATCTCATCTTTGTCTAGAAAAAGCCTTCCCTACCGGGCTCCAGAGTATTTTAGACATAGCCCCAAAAGTCAGTGTTAGCTATCTTGCCCTTCAGTGTGATAAATTATCCCAGGCTCACATTACACAATTCCTGCCCCAGGTCTGTGATCAGTTCTCACCCAAGCAGCCCAGGTTCCTTTTAGTGGGGAACGGTATTGATAGACCACAGTCTGAGAACTAGATTTCGAACCTAGTAAATGAACCCAAGGATATTCATTTCACCTACCTTCTCATTATTTCTAAGTCTTTTCAGTGAATAGAACCAGGAAATTTATATTTTTACATTAAAACACATCATAATTTCAATTAATAATTACAAATAATTTAAAGACTACAAGGTTTCTTTTTGTCTTTGTTTTTGTTTTCTGGGACAGGCTCTGGTGGTCCCCTAGGCTGGAGTGCAGTGGCCCAATTGCACTCCACTGCAACCTTGAAATCTTGGGCTCAAGAGATCCTTCTGCTTGGCCTTCTGAGTAGCTGGAACTATAGGCATGCACTAACATGCCCAGCCATTTAAAAAAAAATTTTTTTTAGAACTAGGGTCTCACTGTGTTGCCTAGGCTAGTCCCAAACTCCTGGGCTCAAGCAATCCTCCCACCTTGGCTTCCCAAAATATTGTGATTATAGGTGTGAGCCACCACATCTGGCCAAGACGACAAGGTTTTTACTTAAACGTTTTTCTCTTAAATATAAATCACCTTTCTTCCATACAGAAATCCTAGTTCCTGATATCAACATAATTTCACTTGCTTTATTCCATAGTGCACAGAGCAGTCTCAAAAAGAACAAGAGAGAGAGAGAGAGAGAGAAGAAAGAGAAAGGGAGGGAGGGAGAAAGGAAGAAAGGGAGGGAGGGAGGAAGGGAGGAAAGGAAGGACGGAAAGCAGGAAAGCAGTCAGGCTGATGAAAACAATAACACACTACCACCAATAATAATTTTTTTAATTAAAATTTTTTGACAATTCTTTTTCTTGGGCGATATCTACAGAGTGCATCATTTGAAATAATTCCTCTCTGTAATTATGCCACTAATTGGAGACTCAGGTTCATTCATGTCATTTTGTTTTCAATTTTCAGAGATCGCTTTGTTTTATGATTATTTTCTATAGTCATGTTAAACATTTATGTGCTTTTGAATTCAAAACAAAAACAAAATGGATTCAGACACGTCTAGCTGCGAATCCTGTCTCTAAACCACCTCGTTTTCATACTCCTCATAAATAAGCTTTTCCTGCAATTGTTTTTAGTATAACCAAATTTGTATTCAGGTTCTTAGATAAATAGTAGCATGCTAGACACGCTTCTTTCACCATGAGTTTTTTTACTTAGCAGTAAGCACTACAGGTTATTCCATAAATTAATTGATTTTTTTTAAAAAGTGTGTTACTTCTTAGCCCAGGTGAAAAATTTTGTCTATAAAATGGGACCATTAGTAGGCAGCTGCTGGAAAAAGAAAAAGATTTAATCCAAATGTATTATTTTTAAAAATATGCAGATTGGGGCTTTATAGTAAACCTTCATAAAATGACTCACCAAATTCACAGCAGCGAGCTGGGAAAAATTAGAGTAGGTGGCTTTGCTTCTTAGACGCATACACAGTGTACAATTTTACCATGCAAAATGCTTTTGCTACTACAATTTTCCTTTGCCTTTTTGAAAAGTAATGTTCCTTCCTATTTTAGTAGTACCATTTGCATTCCTATTATTCACACTGAACTGTGATTTCCATTTTTATCTTCCCTTTGTTACTTGTTTTCATTTCAGCATTTCTCCTCTTGGTCTTTGCCTTTCCTTTATCTTGCCCTTAAATGGAGGCCTCGTGTGCTATGGGAACAGTGCCATGAATTTCCTAACCATCATGCCAGGCCTCATCCCGATTTAATGATATACGTTCCCTTGAACCATTGCCAACAAAGCTAGGACATCCCACACACATTTGCTATGGAAACACCTTCATGACTAATGGTCTCTCAAATTAAGGCATCTTAAAATTGAAGCTGGAAATGGTATTCATTTTTTTCAAAACATATTCTGCAGTCAAGGAAAAATGTATAGCAGCTCTCTAAAAGTTATGAGTTGCCATATTATTATACCCAGTTTCTCAAGAGGGAGACTCCTACAAACCCAATCTCAAGGTATGTTCAAAATGAAAGCAAGAGTTTAATACTCGTCTGTTTCTTTACCTGAGCAGCATCTGTTCTCCTCTGCTGTATGTCCATGAGCTCAGGAGTTTGGTTTGTGCCAAGTTCTTTACCTTAGAACAGAAGCAGAAACGTTCAAGACCCTGCAAGATTTGGATGCTGCCAAATCAGCAGATCACATCCCGCCACTTTTCCCTCTCACACCGTCATAGCAAATCACACAGATTTCTCAGGCCTGCCAGGCCACTTTGTGCCTGTTCAGGCATCACCTCCTCTAGAAGGTTCTCCTAGCACATCTTCTTCTCTTGCCCAGTGAGAGCCAACCCTTCCCTGTCTTCCATGACTTCGTATGTGCCCATGGATCTGTGACCATCTAGAGGGCAAAGAGCATGATTTGTTTATTTGCTCCCCACTACGTGGTACCATGCCTGATTAGTATTGGTTGTGTTCAACCATAAATGATGGTTAATTAAATGATGGAATGAGTCAATGAGCATGTGATGTGCTCTCCTAGGTGTCAAAGGAGACTACATTACCAACTATATGTGTGTTGCATTGAAATATCTGATTGAGATTCCCTCTGTTTCACACCCTGTTTGGAAGGAATGGGGTTTTAACACATATCTCTGATTTCTGACCATGATGATTACCATAAAAATGGTGAGCACGATAGCCAGATGGAAATGCAACATTTTGATTAACCCGAATGAAGCAAACTGGGCTTTGTCACTCTCTGTTTTTTTTTAATAACCCAGTCTTTAAAACTCACGCAGACAAACATCCCAAGAATTCTCTTCCTCTTATATTGGACCTTCCTACGTGATGTGTCAACGCTGCTCACATTGGCTCAGCTTTCCCATATCCTTCTAATCCCCATCTTGCATTCCCTACCCACTGCTCCTAGTTGAAGAAGTGGCCTGCCCTGGAGTCATGTCTACACATCAAATGCGTGTCAAGAATTGCCAATTTGATTGATTAATTTATCCAGCCCAATGAGGGAAGACAAGAGTGGTGATTCCCTGGTTAATTATAGTTGGAATAACCTATGTAAAATTATAGATTGTGGGGCCTTGTTCTTATGTGTTTATTTTCAGTCAGTCTGGGTTTGGCAAAGGATCTCACTATTCTTATTAAAACACTTTTATTATTCCAATACTAAGGCAAGTTTTGGAACTGCCCAATGAGAAGCACGGTCACACAGGACATACTTTATGCTCTCCAACAAATGCCGTCCAAAAAACAGACACCGCTGTTGTCCATCTCCTGCATGACAAAGCAGAGCTTTGCAACACAGTGGAGGAAGCAGAAGGGAAACATGTCCCTTTCTTGGTGACCAGCAGAAGTCATTCCTATTCCACTTATGCCTTTATAATCTTCAAATGCAATGCAATAATTTTGCGTCAGCTTCCTGACCACAGAAACCTTTTTCCTGAAACATTTGTTTTCCTGATGGATGTTATTACTTAACACAGGTTTTTTTGGAAGTTAACAAATCTATTGAACAAAAAGCCGCTTCTCCAGCTCTTACTGAAGGGGTGGATGAGAAGTCAGAAGGGTGGATGCTGTCTTTTCTCAGTATCAGTATCAGGTTTTATTACATCTTTTCCCAGTAGCCACTCTTCCTTTCCTAACTCCATCACAGCAGGGTTCAACAGAGTCACTTTCTCCTATGCTAAACAAATGATTTTTTGAGACTTCATTTCCAGTCACTAAGCTTTCAGTAACGTCTAAGTTTGCCAAATATCTCAAAGGAATTAAAGGCCTAATTTAAGAGAAGATGGCAAGTGTATTCTCAAAGCAATGGGGAGCACCCATCCTTAACGGTAAGAGTGACAAAGGAGGAAGCGGCAGTGGCCCATTTCCTCAGCCTCACTGAGCAGCATCTATGAAAAATGAGCTCAGCTGTTAACAGCCTGGGAGGGACTGCTATCTACCGCATCACAGTCAGTTGAGAAGAACAGGATGTTATGAGTACAGCATGAACCTCAAAGCTAGAGTCAAAAACCATATTTCCCAGGCAAGTGTTTACCTTTTTCTTCAATCTTCCAGAGAGAACATTTCTATTCTATGAAGAGTTCAGAAAATCCTGCCTGAGAGAGGAGCAGTGGAGAACTGATAAACCTCTTTGTGTTCATTTTATTGATGAAAAGAAAGCTCACTCTGGGTTGATAACAACACACCACTGAAGTAGCTCTGTCACTCTTCCTTGATTCTTTTTTTTTTTTAATTATTATAAGTTCTGGTATACATGTGCACAACATGCAGGTTTGTTACATAAGTATATACGTGCCATGGTGGTTTGCTGCACCTATCAACTTGTCATCTACCTTATGTATTTCTCCTAATGCTCTCCCTCCCCTAGCTCCCTAGCTCCCAACAGACCCTGGTGTGTGATGTTCCCCTCCTTGTGTTCATGTGTTCTCATTGTTCAACTCCCACTTATGAGTGAGAACATGTGGTGTTTGGTTTTCTGTTCCTGTTAGTTTGCTGAGAATGATGGTTTCCAGCTTCATCCATATCCCTGCAAAGGATATGAACTCATTCTTTTTTATGGCTGTATAGTATTCCATAGTGTATATGTGCCACATTTTCTTTATCCAATCTATCACTGATGGGCATTCGGGTTGATTCCAAGTCTTTTCTATGGTGGACAGTGCTGCAATAAATATATGTGTGCATATGTCTTTAGGGTAGAATGGTTTATAATCCTTTGGATATATATCAGGTAATGGGGTTGCTGGGTCAAATGATATTTCTGGTTCTAGATCCTTGAGGAATCACCACAACGTCTTCCACAATGGTTGAACAGGCAACCAGCAGAATGGGAGAAAAATTTTGCAATCTATCCATCTGACAAAGGGCTAATACACAGACTCCACAAGGAATTTAAACAAATTTACAAGAAAAGAAAAACCATCAAAAAGTGGGCAGCAGATATGAACAGACACTTCTCAGAGGAGACATTTATGTGGCCAAGAAACATATGAAAAAAGTTCGTCATCACTGGTCATTAGAGAAATACAAATCAAAACCACAGTGAGATACCATCTCACACCAGTTAGAATGGCGATCATTAAAAAGTCAGGAAACAGCAGATGCTCGAGAAGATGTGAGAAATAGGGACCCTTTTACACTGTTGGTGGGATTGTAAATTAGTTCTTACTTGATTCTTAAAGGAATCATGCTTAGTCTCCAGGTCCACTTGTTTACAGCTTAAGTGAACCCCCAAACAGTTGTAAAGTAAATTAGTTTGCATCAGGTAAATTGGTTTCTGCCAAACTGAATGAAGGCATGGAGGCTGGTTGGGATTCTTCTGTTAAACATTGTCTAATCTCAGAAAGCAAAAACTCATAATGAAAGGAGGCACTAACAAAGAAACTGAAGTTTAACGCCTAAAAGTGCCCATGCTTAGTAAATACTCATTTCTTATTCTCAGTGAATCCCTTTGTAAATTGCAGTGAGAAATGAAGGCTTGACATGCACAATCCACTAGCTGTCAGGCCTAACTTCCATCAAGTATCACTGCGTAGTTGATAGCTGCTTGAGCACGGAGTTTTAGAATCAGATATATCTGGTTTTAATCTGGGTCTACTTCTACTCACCAAGGGATCTTATGCAAGTGACTTAGCCTTTCTGAACCTGTTTTTCCTTTCCTTTTTTTTTTTTTTTTTTTTTTTTGTTTGTTTTCTTGAGACAGAGTTTTGCTCTTGTTGCCCGGGCTGGAGTGCGATGGTGCAATCTTGGCTCACAGCAAACTCCGCCTCCCAGGTTCAAGCAATTCTCCTGCCTCAGCCTCTTGAGTAGCTGAGACTACAGGTATATGCCACCATGCCCAGCTAATTTTTTGTATTTTTAGTAGAGATCAGGTTTCTCCATGTTGGTCAGGGTGGTCTCAAACTCCTGACCTCAGGCAATCCACCAGCCTCGGCCTCCCAAAGTGCTGGGATTACAGGCGTGAGCCACTGCACCCGGCCACCTATTTTCTTTCTTAAAGAGAACTGTGGGAGAATTAAATAAGAGAATGCATATAAAAAAATGTATGCAGGGTTTGTCACTTCAGACATACTCAATAAGTATCATTATTATTATTACTAAATCAGTATGTTAATCAGGACTCAACAGGTTGTAAGTAAAACAGATCTAAGTTAACTGACTTAAACAAAAAAGGAAGATGGTTACTCCACATAATTGAAAATTTCAATGGCAAGTTTGGTTCAGGCACATATAGATGTGGGGGTCTGAAATAAAGCCCTGGGTCTTGATGCTCACCTGACCTTCATTCCCCATCTTCTTCCATCTTGTGGCTCTGATTTGCTGTTTTGCCTTCATTCTTCTGCAGACTTTTTTCAGAACAATTCCACACTTACATTTTCCTATCAAACCTTGACCCTATCAAAAGCTTACTCCTTATATCTCATTAATTGGATCATATGCCCATCCATCCCTGAACCAATCACTGTGGCAGAGAGACAGAGAGGAAGAGAGAGAGAGAGAACTCAAACTGATCAAGCTTGAGTCAGGTGCTCAACTTGGATCTGGGGTGTGATGGCAGCCCCACTAAACCCACAGAATTGAAAACGGGAGGAGGGAGTGCCCCAAAGAAAGTGAAGGGTCCCTGTTACTCAAGAAAGAGAGCATGAATGCCAAGCAGATACACTTGTAGTCCAAAAATTAACTTTTGTTTTCTTAAGATACTTGTCAAGAAATGCAAACTTCACCTTCAAATTGAGAGAACAAGACCTGCAAAGATAGAACAACTTCTCCCTTCTAAGGCAAAAGAAATAGGAATATTTTTGGATTCATAATCCCTGAAGATGTTGACTTGCCATAGGCACCTCCAAAGGACGTTCCAAGAACAGAAATACTGTTGTTCTTAATGTCAAACTAAAGGTTACATGTAGACTGGCCTTTTTTGGGTCACCACATATGGCTTGGGCATGTAGGTATTTGTTCTGATTCATTTTGAATCTTTTAAATATGTTTTCTCTGTGTTTCATGTTGCAAAGACATCCATCAAACTGCTTTGTTTTTATATGGCCCTAACCACATCTCACTCAGAAGTAGTTTCCCTTCATCCTAATGTGACTTCTTCCTGGTATTTTATTATGTGGTAAAGGAAGAGGGGTGCTGGAACTGTCCCCAGATGTTCTAACATACTTGCCAAAGCTGATTACAGCATTTTTGTTTAATTAAAACAAACTTATGTGACATATTTCTTTTCATAAAGAGAAGAAGAAGAAAGGAGGGAGGGAGGAAGGGAAAGAGAAAGAAGACTTGCAGAGAAAACGTGTCATCCCCCAGCGAAGCCATCTTTAGCATGTCCATGTTCAGCCTTTCCAATCCCACCCCACTTTTTTTAACTTTATATGGTAGGGTTATGGGTTATTTTTACAAAAAATGTGATCATACTCTTTTTTTATTAAGTCAGGGGCTGGCTTTGTCTCCCAGGCTGGAGTGCAGTGGCTTCCAGCAGCCTTGGCCATCTTGGCTCTGGTAATCCTCCCACTTCAGCCTCCAGAGTATCTGGGACTACAGGTGCATGCCGCCACACCTAGTTCTATTTTTTTTTTTTTTTTCAATAGAGACAGGGTCTGCCCAGGCTGTTATTAAACTCCTGGGCTCAAGTGATCCTCTCGCCTTGGCCAACCAAAGTGCTGAGGTTACAGGTATGAGCCACAGCACCTGGCTGAATCATACTTTATAACTTGCTTGTTCCACTACTCTATACATCCAAATTATTAAATACTATTTCTGCTAAGTTCTTAATACTAGGAGCTCTTAACCTTTAAGTGATAGACAAGTTTCTGTTGAACTCTCTTGATATTATATGAAGATGTTGAGCATATGGAGATTTTTCTAAGGAGATAGTCATAGCTTTTATTAAGCTCTCTAAGAGTGTCTACAATCAAAAATTTTTAAAGCCTCATTTTAAATGGTAAAACTAGATACATCTGGAGGAGAAAGAGATAAACATATAGACATCATGATTTTTTAGCCAAATTCTTGTTGTTACACATTTACTTTCGTTCCACTTTTGAACGATTATAAACAATATGCAGTGAACTTAGCTGTTAAGGCTTTAACCACATAACTACTTCCCCATGATACTGGCAGAAATGACATTGCTGGGAATTTTTTAAGTGTAAAGTAACACAGATTGACAAATTGTCACAGCTCTTAACAGGTGACTTTTTACCCCATAGAACTCTCCTTGTTCAGATACCACAGCTAGAACTGTATCATGAGATAGCCACCCTCCTGCACATATTACGGGAAGGAGCAACATTTCCTGCCTTTGTTTGGCTTTGTTACGGTTCTGACTGGACGCCCTGCCGGCCACCTTGGGGCACAGTTGCAGGGCCTCTGTTTATATTTTTGGAGGACATGTGGGCAAGTCCAGGCAAAGCCGAACGGCACATGGTACATCAATCACACACGGAACATCTGGCGATTACCTTGGGGGAAACAGAATGATTCTGAGAGTTGGGGCACTGCCAATGGGAAATTGACTCAGATGAAGGCAACAGAACTCCTGCTTGTAGTTTCAAGGGGGTGGAGGAGGGAGGAGGAGAAGGAGAGCGGGTAAGCAGCAAGGTGAAATACAGGGAACCCCCTGAGTCTCACTTGCTGTATCTGAAAAGGTTTAAATCAGTGTTTTAAAATATCGGAACTGGAAGTTGCGAAAGCAAAACTATTCTTTGATTTCAGATGTATTTTCATCCAGGGACCTTATTAAGAAATTTGCTAGAATAGTTTTAGTGACTCCAAAATAAATACCGATGGGTTCTGTGTATATTTACAAGAGTATACCTGGTCTGGGAGAGCTAAGGCTACTGGATCATGAGAGCACAATGAAACCGGAGCGTGCTAACCTGCACATCTTCAAGGACCAACAACATCTTCCAGGCTTCTTGTTATTTACATACTGCCTGTGAAAAGCAGAGCTTTCGGTGTTTTCAGCACCAAAGTCCCCTCAAAGCAAAAGAACAAAACCATCAAGATACTGTTGGTAATTCATAATCTGAAGCTGAGCATATAAGAATTTGGTTTTTTTAAATTGTGAGTATATTTAATTTGAACTCCTAAATGGTATGCTAATGATTTCAGTTTTTCCTTCAGAGAAACTACTGTACCAACAAGCCCTGTCAGAAATCACCTCCAAATGTGTGGAATACCAGGAATGATCCCTCCTTTCCCTCAGATAAGATGTTTCCTTGGCAAGCACTTTGTCTCAGATTATCTTGCCATTGAATTTCTTTACCACCTCAAGACGACACTTTTTCTAGCAAAAAGTGAGGCAAAGCTCTTTTGGCAAAAGCCCCTCAAATTAATACACCTTATGTATTTTTACTAATAACACTTTCCTTAGAAGCTCCGAATGTGTAATCATGCTTTCCCAGATGAAAAAATACTAAAACACAAGATTAAACGACCTCTCTAAGATGACCGAGCAAATCATCCACCAAATGCATGATGTCTGACAACTTATGACATACAAATGCTTACACTGACAACTCGACCTCATCCTTGTTTCTGTGCAGAAAAATAAGGGAAATCGTTTACTGGCCCAGAAGACCTCACGATGTTATGAAGATGGCAAATTCAATCAGATCCTCATTAACTAGATCAAAATGAAGCCTGACAGAGTCTTCATTAGATCTACAAAATCATGCCTGTTTTAGCTCTGGGTCTCCTGACTTGTTCGTGTCATCATAAATTGGTTGTTTTGAAGTCAGAGAGGACAAAGTGCTTACAGATGATGGTCATCCTCTCTGAGCTATAAAGACAAAGTACTATTAGAAAAACTAAAAATAAAACAACAGTGCAGCAGTGGCAAGCCCTGGCTAAAGAAATAGGTTTGCTAACAGGCAAGAAATAGACAAAAGAAAAACTCAGTTATTTAAACATACCAAACTAATAACAACTACAAAGACATCATCCCAATTTAATCACGGAAACCAATGTAAACTTCTCCTGCGAAGCTGAATTACAGGTCACTTCAGTTCTATTTCATAAATTTTACATTCCCAGTCAGAAAAATAGCATCCTTTATATTTGAAAATATTCATCTAACCCCAGATGAGCAGCCCTTTTTTTTTTTTTTTTTTACAATAGAATCAAATCCTGTCACTTTTTTCAGCAGTGGTGCCAGCAAGACCAGCCATTGAAATAAGCAGAGCCAATGGCCATTGAGTTAACGAGACTTGAGTGGGGCCAAAAAGCCCACTTGCCAATGTGCCCATGGCGTCCACCATAAAGTCACTCCAATGAAAGGGGCACTGCATTTCCAAAATGCTCCTGTCACAAATGCTAATGTAGACCTAGCACAGTGCCCAGGCCATCACAGTCACTTAATGTTTATTGAATGAATAAAAGAATGATTGTTGCCTGTGAAGGATAATAAGCTGTGATTATGTTGGTTAGAGTCTATTCCAAAAATATGTAAGTATCTGAAACATATTAACTCCCTTGCTCTCATTATATGTGGTTATGAAGTAGATTCTCAGACTGGCCCTTTGCCAACAAGCCCAAGCCAGCTCTTAAAGAAATGGAACATAGGAAAGGAAAGCATGAGATGAAGGCAGTAAGATATGAGAGAGAGAGACTGTGAAGATCTTGAAGTTTGGCAGAGAAAGAAGCAACTTGATATGTTAGTTCATATCCTTGGCTTCCAGCACACTGTGGAGACCCATGCCAGAGGCCTAGAGGAAGAGTTTTACCATCTAAAGGAATTACTGATTGGTGGTGCAGCACACAAATTCAGGAGTTCAAATTCCTGCTCTCCTACTTCCTAGATGTATGACTCAGCACAAATTATTTAACTTCTGTCTGCCTTAGATATTGTTGACCTGAAATGAGCATCAGAATAACTCTCTCCTTGGGCCTTGTGAGGAATAAGATAATACACATAAAGCCCATAGAGGAATGCTGGCCTGGCCTAGGAATCACTCAGTTAATGCTAATTATTATTCTTATCATTAATATCTCCACCATATACTAGCTCCAAGTAAGACAGTAGGGGTGGGCAATTTATCTCATACCAACACAACTTCTACAAATACATAACAGAGAAGTTGGCCAACTGCTTTAACAGCGGTTCCTCCTGTTAGTGTATGTATCTCTGTATGAAGGAGCTAGATATGTGCATTTCCATTAATGCTCCTGTTATAGATAAATTACTGGATTTTTCTTTGCCTCAGATGATTAACAGAAAAATTAGATGATAATAATATATGCCTCATTGTATTCCTGGAGAAAAGAGTTATATGATTTAGGCCAGGGACACCTGTAATCCCAGCATTCTGAGAGTCTGAGGCAAGTGGATCGCTTGAGCTCAGTAGTTCGAGATCAGCCTGGGCAACATGGTGAAATCCCATCTCTACTAAAATACAAAAGTTAGCCGAGCATGGTGATGCATGCCTGTTGTCCAGCTACACCAGTGGCTGAGGCAAGAGAATCATTTGAACCCAAGATGCAGAGTTTGCAGTGAGCCAAGATCGTGCCACTGCACTCCAGCCTGGGCAACAAAGCGAGACTCTACCTAAAAAGAGAAAGAGAGAGAGAGAGAGAATTCGATGACCTAATTCCTAGATATAATCTAGAGCAGTACCAAGCAGATAACAAGCATAGTCAATATTATTTCACATGGGTGTAAGGGGGTGTGGGTATGAGTGTGTGTTCCTCACAGTTTTTCTAAGGATGAATACGATCTTGATAAGCAATTTTCAATTTTAAAAAATCTGGGAACACATAGGTATTTACCCAAATCCATTCTTTCACAGTATGGAGGATGGCTGCAATTGACATGATAAGGTGATAGAGACTTTGTTTCCTCAGCTTTGTATTCCCCCTGAATCAGTCTGAGTAAAAAATCCATGCCCAAATCCGGGCTCTGGGGCGAAACCACTGGTTAATGCAGCAGTAGCGATTAAGGTCACCTAAAAAGATTATTGAAAACATGATGCTAGCACTCATTAGAGTGGGCTAGAGCTGATCCCTGGGTTAGCAGTCCTCACGTCCTGTGCTGCCTTGGGCATCAGTCTCAAATCACACAACTCTGCATTCAACCTCAATTCCCTCAGTGGCCCCTAAGGGAGAGACTAATCTGCCATTTATTTCCAAGTCGGTGAAATGGAAGGGCTATTTCTAACTCTGGGAAAATGCATTGGTGGGAATGAGGCAATAAGCAGAGGAAACAAGTTTTGAGGGTTCTTTCCTCCAATTTTTAAAATCAGAGTTTTCTGTGTAAGTAAGCAAAGTCAGAATTATTTTTTTTTCTCATTTAAGCCTATGCATCTTCTGCACACAACTCTGAAACTCAGAATGATTGTTTATAGCATAGTTCTGTAAAATAAATATACACATATAGATAGATAAGATTCTTGGGGTGGGCAATGTATTCCTTACCCTTCCAACTTCTACAGACACATGATAGATAAGCTGTGTAACTGCCTCAGCAGCTGTTGCCTCTGCATGGAATATGCGTGTCTGGATGAAAGAAAAAGACATGTGCATTTCAAATATAATCTCAGTGCAGTCCCCAAGTTAGGGAAATGGCACTGCTGTGTAGTAGCAATGAGCAGAGAAATGTCTGCTCATTGATATGTAAATAACAATAGCAGCCATTCTGCTGTGTTGAAGGAATCCCATGACTGGTTTGACCACAAGCAGGTTATTAAAGTGAAACAAGGCTATTTTGTCCATTATGAAAAGCACTGTCCTTTCCCAGTGAGTGGCACATTCAGAGCTATTTACATTTCAACAACCAACAATAAATCAATATAAATACTCCTTTAAATCCACTTTCTTTTTTGAAGAACAATAGCTGTTCAAAATCACGGAATTACACAAGGATCTGAATCAAGCAGAAATAATTAAACATCTAATATTCGGCCAATTCTATATATATTAAATCATTCATAAGTAAGTCTTTCAAAACCCTGGAGTACAGTTAAGAGAAATCTCACTTTGTAATCCTAAAAACTAAGGTTGAACTGTTATAACTAATAGTTACATGTATTATCTCATAATATATTTATTATTGTATTTACTATATGATAACAATACTGTATGTGAGTACTTATTATTGAGATAGGCATATTCCATGTATTACATTACTTAATCTTCACAATGAACCTGTGAAGCAAATACCAGTATAATCTGCACATTAAAAATAAAGAAACTGAGGCTTGCCCCAAACCAGAAACCCAGTATATGGAAGATCCAGGTTTCTTACCCAGGATTCTGACCTGCACTGCAATAGTGCTCTTAACTGTCACCCACACCTCCTCTCCACAGAGATTCAATAATAGAAAGTGGATTTTAGCCAGTAAACTATCTTAGATGCTCAGGATAGTTTGCTTGAGTTAGACCAGTGACTAAAAAACCATAGTTCAGGCAGGGTGCAGTGGCTCATGCCTGTAATCCCAGAGATTTGAAAGGCTGAGGCAGGAAGATTGCTTGAGCCTAGGAGTTCAAGACCAGCCTGGGCAACATGGTGAGACACCATCTCTACCAAAACAAAACAAAACAAAATAATGAAAAACTGTAGTTCAATCTACAGAAGAATTTTTAACTTTCATTTACAAATCATCGTGAAAAATCAAGTTATTCATAATAAATTCTACCATTCATTCATTTTTGCATCCAACAGATATTTATTGAGCAGTTAATAAGTTTGAGGCACATGCCAGAACCTGGGGTTAGAGCAGTGAACCAGACAGACATGGCCTCAACTCCACTTAATTTACAGCCTACTGGGGAAGAAGAATATTAAAAAGTAATCACTCATTACAATTGTGGCAAGTATGTAGGAGAAAAAGGCCTCAAGGCAAGGAAAACCAATGAAAGACAGACCAACTTAGTCTGAGAAAGCCATTATGAGAAAGTAATATTTAAGAGGCTTGGAGACTGGGTAAGAGTTAGCCAAATACAAGGAAAGAGAGGTATATCAGGATGCTTTCACAATGCAAAGAAGTTTTAAAAATGCTAAAAGGTATTTATTAGTCACTAAGAACTTAACAGTGTCAGATGCAGTTTGATCAAAGCTCTGTCTTTGTTTCTTAGAGACTCTAACCGTCCTTCCAAATTATATATTGGCTTCAGTCATTTGGTTTCTGTCATGATACGTCTACCAACAACAACTAGAGTTTTTTGTTCACATTCAGAGAGAGTTCCCTTTTTATGCTGATTAAGCCACCCCCAAACCAATCCTTCTAACCAGTGGATGCCTGAACCAGTCAATGTGGTAAGGAGAATGAAATGTGTGTACTCTTGTATCCTAGGGTGGATCCATTTTACCCAAACACATGGCTTCTAAACATAGATGTGATGTATATTGAAGAGGCAAACACACTTTCTGTGTCAAAGAGAAAACTACTCTGGTCAAACAGAAAAACATGTGCAAAGAATCTTAGGCCATAAGATTAGAAGTTTGAGGATCTAACATAAGTCCAGTGTAAAAAACAGAAAATAAAGAGGAGAATGGTAAGTTTGCACAGTCAGAGAGGGGTCAAATTATGCAGGAGCTTGAAGCCCATGTTAAAAATTTTAGACATTTATCTCTGGTTAATGGAGAGCTTTTGTTGTACATTATGATCAAGTCCATGTATTAAAAGCAATTATATAGAGAGGAAATGAATGATCAAAAATACATATCATATATCTTATACATATACGTATATAAATTAATGATTTCTGAAAAAATGTACGATCAACTGGTAAATGTGGTTGCTTATAGGAAGAGGTCCCTGGGAAATAAAGGGCTGGCTTAGCAGAGACTTACTTATCATTGCGTTCATTTTTGAATTTGGCTTTATTTTTTAACTATATTTATGCATTGTTTTTAAATTAAAAAAAAAAAGTAAGTTGTTTTAAGTGAGTATCCTGTTCACTGTATGGAGAGAAAAGAGAGCAGGGAGGCCAGTTAGAAGGCTACGTCAGCTGGCCATGCAGGAGATGGTGGTGGCTTGGATTTGGATGGTTCAGCAACAGAATTTGAGCCCAGGTCATCTGAGGCTGAAGCTCTTGCCTTTCACCACCACTATGGCTAACAAACCTTGTATTTCTATGGAAGGCACACACAGGTGGGACAGGAGATGGCTACAGAGCCAAAGTTATTTCTGAGCATGAGATGCAATATGGGGAGGAGGTCTGAGAAGAAGCCAGAGCCCAAGGAATGGATATAAGGGGATGATGGGAGCCTGCGGAAAGGGAGCAAATTTTCATTTGTGTAGAGGTGAGAGCTTATTTGATTTACCTGAGCTACTGATATCCCCAGTCGTAACATTACGCAAATGTAACACCTCTAAAAATGAGACGCTGCATCCGAATTGAACTCCTGAGATTCAAGATTGTCAAATGGAATGAGAGCCTTGAAACCCCTTTGCAGCCAGACCACGCTGGGCAAGAAAACGGAAAGTTGCAGTCTCCTCTCATTCTGCAGCCTGACGTCATGAGCTTCACTCAGTCTGTGCTGGGTGTAGGTGAACTGAAGAGCATGTAATACGCAGGCACTAGTGAGTAAGCAGAGGATCACCAAAGAAATGAATACATATCAGGGGCAGTTTGAGTAATGACTATACAGAATTAGCAAAATATAAAATGTAAGGTTCTGGAAAATTCTAGCAATTGCATTAACTAGCTAACACAGGAGTACTGCTGGTAACATACCACCTCCATCAAGTTGAGATGTACCTTTGTAGAATCACTGAGTGACCATTTGGGAAATTCACAATTGTTTAAGATATGAGTATTGAATACTTTGATGAGGTGTCAGGAGGATATTCATATGTTCAGAAATCATATTTTTATACTATATTTTGAAGTCTGGGTATTTTTCTGTTTTATCTATTGCCTTCCAGGGGCTATAGAATAGAAACATTAGATGAAGTGGTGGGTCTCACCTTGAAGAGATAATGGAATGAATATAAGGTGGAATTAGAAGGCAGAGATTAGAAGACATGAATTCAAGACTTAGGAGAAAATGCATAAGGGATAAGCAAAGACCCTTATGACTACTTCACCTAAATACAGCTCTCCCACTAGTAAGACTTTCTGGACCAATTTTGCCCCAGGATAATTATGGCACTCTGTATCCCATTTCTCCTGGGCCTGGCTGCACTAATGGACAGAGTAATGGGACAAACAGATTGCATGACGACCTATTTCAATCACATGCTTATTTTTCCTGCCTCTGGGCTTTCTCTGTGATTCCCTCAACAGGGAACTCTGTTTATGATGTTATTTCAATTTCACTAAGCTTAATTCTCCCTATCTACATTTCACCCTTTTTTATAAGGTTCTGTTCTTATCTCCTAAACTGGATGCAATCACTCCTGTTGAACCTCTTATCATTTCATGATACTTTTCTTGTCTCATACAGTGCAACTTAGCGGTAACAGACATTTAGAGCTAGATAGGACCTGGCCCAATGTTCTCATTTAATAAATAAGGAACTTGAGTCCCAGGGCAGACAATCGAGTTGTCCTAAATTACACTGTAGCATAGCTTGTACCAAGACACGTATCTCCTGATTTGGGGCTCTCTTGTCCTCTGATGGAAATGTTGGGGTTCCCTGCCACATTGTCCTGTGCAACCAGTCCCCTCATTTTTATTTCTATGAATAGAAACTGAGAAAGTGGGTTTAAACTTTTAATCAAACATCAAACATTTACTACCTTTACTAGATGTGTGACTTTACCCTTTCTGCAACTCTATTTCTTAATCTGTAAAATGGTGATGGTCATGTCATGTACCTCAGAGTGTTATTGTGAAGAATAAATGGATATATACAGAAATATATGGATATAGATATCTATCGGCTTGGGGCAAACTGTAAGTTCTCTGTAGCAACTGGTTATCATGACTACTATACCTGTACATAATAGTTATTTGTATATTTGTTGTATATCTTATTTAGATTATATGCACTTTAAATTATCTGTCTGATTCAGATTTTTTTTGTATATAATATATTCATCTTCTATTGCTGTGCAGCAAATTATCTCCATAATTTTTTAGGTTTAAAATAACAAACATTATCTCACTGTTTCTCTGGGTTAGAAATATGGGCATGGTTTAGAGTGTCGGCAAAGACTTCAATCACTATGTCCAGCTGGGCTGTGGTCATCTCCGGGCTCAACTAGGGAAGGACCCACTTCCAGGCTCACTCGTGTAACTGTTGGCAGACTTCAGGACCTTGCTGGATGTTGTCTGGAGATATCAGTTCTCTGCTATGTATCTCTCTCTTTAGCCACAACCAGCTGGCAGCTGGCTTTCCCTGGAACAAATGTTGAGAGAGAGAGAGAACAAATCAGAAGTCACAATCTTTTTGTAACCTAATCTCAGAAGTGACAACCTAAAACTTTTGCCATATTCTATTTGTTAGAAGTAAGTCACTATATCCAGCCTATTCCTTATAGGAGGGGATTAAACAAGGATATGAATCCCAGGAGGTAGTGGTCACTGGAGCCCATCTTAGAGGCTGTCTTCCACACAGCACGAAATGGGTGAGAGGTACAGTTATTAAATGTATTATCCTTACCACATAGTCTTTACAATTCTAAAAGACCATCCATCTAATGGACTGAACTTGGGATCTGCAAAAGTAAATGATGTCTAAGAGAAACATTCATTTGTTTGTTTATTAAACACTGGGTTTTTTTTGTTGTTGTTTATTTTTTTGTTTTGTTTTTGAGAAAGGGTCTTGCTCTGCCACCCAGGCTGGAGGGAAGTAACTTGATCATGGCTTACTACAGCCTCAACCTCCTGAGCTCAAGCAATTCTTCCACCTCAGCCTCCCAAGGAGCTGGGACTACAGGCATGCGCCAAGATGCCCATTTAATTTTTGTATTTTTTGTAGAAACGAGATTTCTCCATGTTGTCTAGGCTGGTCTCAAACTCCTAAGCTCATGTGATCTGCCCACCTCAGCCTTCCAAAGTGCTGGGATAACAGACATGAGCCATAACTCCTAGCTTTGATCCCCAATTTTACACTAGACGCTGTATGGAGAGTTAGGGATACTATGCGTTTTTTAAATAAACTTTTGAAAAATGAGTTCATTCAGAGCTGGATAGAATCTGGCCCAATGTTCTCATTTAATAAATAAGGAAATTGAGTTCCAGAATAGACAAGTTGTTCCAAGTCACAGCAGCACAGTGGGTACCAGGATATATATCTCCTGATGTGAGTCTCCCTCATCCTCTGACAGAAATGTAGGGGTTCCTGCCACATTCTCCTGTGCAACCAATTCTCCCATTTTCATTTCTTTTGGGGGGAAGGGAGCACAGTCTTGCTCTGTCACCCAGGCTGGAGTGCAGCGGTGCAATCTTGGCTCACTTCAACCTCCGCCTCCTGAGTTCAAGCGATTTTCTGCCTCAGCCTCTTGAGTAGCTGGAACTAAAGGCACCTGCCACCATATCCGGCTGATTTTGTGTGTGTGTGATTTTTAGTAGAGACAGGGTTTCACCATGTTGGCCAGGCTGGTCTTGAACTCCTGACCTTAGGTGATCCATCTATCTCAGCCTCCCAAAGTGCTGGGATTACAGGTATGAGCCACCGCGCTCAGCCCCCATTGCCATTTCTATGAATCAAATCATAGAGAAGGACTAAACCAATGGAACATCCATGCTTTTTAGATACTTGTGGTTTTATTAAATTAAGTTATTAATATTAGAACACTCCAAATGAAGACAAATTATCATCTCTGAAGTTTCTATATTACTAACATAGATTTTCATTGACTCATTTTTCCCAATTTCCTTATTCTCTGTACTGATATTTCATTTAAACTTTAAGACATCATCTGACAGAAAAACTGAGTTAGACATAACATAAGTTAGATAACTCCAGAGAGGGAAACAAATGCATTCTGCTGGAAACACAAACACAACTTGGCCCTAAACCATCCGAGCTTCCATTCTCTTCTTTTGCTTGACTATTGAGGCTGGTTTTTGTTGTTGTTGTTTTGGTCTGGTTTGATTTGGTTTTGACACAGAATCTTGCTCTGCTGCCCAGGCCGGAGTGCAGTGGCACGATCATAGCTCACTGTAACTCCTATGCTCAAGTGATTCTCCGCCCAGCCTCCCAAGTAGCTGTGTGTGCCACCATTCCCAGTTAATTATTATTATTTTTTTAGAAACAGGTCTTGCTATGTTGCCCAGGCTGGTCTCTAACTCCTATATTCAAGCAATACTTCTCTCAGTCTCCCAAAGTGGTGGGATTACAGATGTGAGCCATCGCATCTGTCCAGGCTGATGTTTATTTGTTGTTTCATTTTGCTTCTCTTCCACCAGAAAGCAATGTGTACATGTATCAAATTCAACAATGCCACTTTCCCCTCCTAGAAAATAAAATAGCCTGAATGCTATTCATGCCGGGGAATAGAATGTACTTCAAGAGGCAAATACAAGAATTTCATATGATATAAATAGACTCCATCAATTCAAGGAGAGGGTGTTAAAACTGAAACATTGACAGGTAATTATCAAAAGTACCTTAGAAAAGCATGTTTCTGTGGACAATAGCTGCAATTTATTATTATTGTTGTTGCTAGCCTCCCTGATGTTCTCCATTTATGATTAGGGTAATCTTGTCTCTTTTGATGAATCTACCTTTTGTTTTTCATTAAGGTGTCAATGGCTTAGACAAAAGGCCTGCTGAGTACAACAAAACCCATGGTCACCTGACAGAGGAAAAGCAGACGTTTATATCTATAAGCCCAAACACAATTGTCCTTGAGGGATGAAAATGTCCATGTAAGGAAACACATGTACACATACACACACACGTGCACACACACATAAATTGTTCTTGACAGTCCTGGAGAGTATGATAGGAATCTTTTAGCCAAGTTAAAGTGGAACATGTCAGGGTTGGCAGTTCTAGGCCACAGAGAATGAAACTAGCAACCTTCTGTTCCTACTGACATCTTTATGTCTGCTTTGTGGGGATCCTGCTGAATCCCTAGACAGATCTGAAAGGAGAAAAAAAATCTTTCTTCTTCAAAAATTTTCAACCCCCTTCTCCCAATTAGAGATTCTAAGCTACATATGGGGTGCCTCCAAGCACTGTTTATTCCTAGAAGGTCTGCTCCAGTGCTTGGGCAGCTACCTTTCAGAATTGTCTCAGCTCCTGTGGGGTAAAGTGGTGGGTGAAAAATTCATCAGTCAGAGTCTATAGAGGTATGAGATGGACACACCATGTGAGCAACCAGCCCCAGCACTAGGTAAGCATTTCCATAGGTTCTTCTTCAGAATCAACCCACTCTTTCTGAGATGCATGGGTTTTTATTAGCATAATATCCCAAGCCAGTGACAAAATCTTGGAGAGTTGTCAAGACTAATAACTTTTCATCATCATATTCTCAACAGGGAATGGGAAATGGAATTTTCCCAGTGCTCAAGGCTGAATGTCTGTAGAAAATTAAAAAATAATAGCAATTCAAAAAAACACTTAAAGTTGGAAGAAAAGATCAATGTAAATTAAACTCCCTCCATTCTTAAGACAGAAAAAATGTTTATCCTATGTGTCCCAAGGGGAAAAAAAAAGAAACTTTAAGAAGAAAAGCTCACATTTAAAAATATACCCCGGGAGTTGATTTTCAAATAATTAGAAACGGCTATTTTCTAAGTATCTCAAATCAAAGGTATTTGTACTCTGTATTAAGATTTTGCTACCAAGCCATAAACAGCCACGGAGTATGAAATTTAATGTTCATATTACTTGGTATTTGAAAGCTATCCAGTCCCAAGAGAACATGTAAAAGCAAAAATAATTGTTTAAAAGAAGTTGTTTTTCCCTTTCACAACCTCAACTCTTATTGCCTATGTCCTCGTTCAAGAAACGGAAATATTGGCTGGGAATAGTGGCCCATGCTTATAATCCCAGTGACTGCAGGCTGCAGCAGGAAGAGCCCATAAGTCCAGGAGTTTGAGGCTGTAGTGTGCTGTAATCATGCCTGTGACTAGGCATTCCAGCCTGGGGCAACACAGAGACTTTGTCTCTTAAAAAAAAAAAGAAAATATATTTTAAAACAACAAGCAAAGCTAGAAATTGCATCTGTTGTAATATTTCAACTTTGTTTCTTCGAAGGCTATTCATTCATTTATTCATTCATTCACTCAGCAAGCATTCATAGTGTTCTCTTTTGACTAAACACTGTAATAGGAAATAATAGATAAGTCACACATAGCCCCTACCCAGAGGAGCTCACTTCTCAGTAAGAGTGGCACATTGTAAACAAATACTTATGTTCTAAGTGCTACATAAGAAATACAGACACAGCATTATTGGAGCCCAGAACGCTGATGGCTAACAGCAGCAGACTTGAAACTGTCTTTACAGAGAAGGTGTTACTTTAGCTGTGTCTTAAAATACAAGTAAGGGTTGGATAGATAGGCAAGGTGGAAGGAAGCTTCACATGTCTTAGAGAGGATGAGGTGATGGAGAAGGAGGTGGTAGGAGATAAGCAGAAGTAAGGGCCAGCCTTCAACTGATTCATGCTTCATGCTAAAGTATTCGAACTTTACTCCACATGCAACAGAAAGCCATCAAGTACTCTTAGGGAGGAAAGATTTCATTTTCCTTCAAATAATTTAGGTGGTATCACAGAGCAAAGATGAGAAGGTCCAGCTATAATCAGTATCTCACATGGCTACACAGAATGCCCCCAGCCTAGACCAACCATAATTGCTGCACAGGCTGGATCCTGTCCATTACTACATCTCCCCTTTTTATAATCTTTGCCCCATTTGCCTTTATTTATTTCTGCTTATCATTCATTCATTTATTAAACCATTTTATCAATCAACAAATATTTATTGAGCCTTTACTAAATGTAAGTAGAGGCTGGCAATCCAGTGGAACACAGCAGCCAGATGATCCTTTTGAAACATGAATGTAATCATATTACTTCCTTTCAGTAGCTTCTAATTCTATTTAAAATAAAACCATGAAGAACAGTGTCTGGACTTTGGCAAAGCTGATCGTCTAGCAGGACAAACATTTGTTTAAATGTAATTGCAATGCTGTGTAATGAGCAAGAGGATGGGAAGCTATGGAAGGGAAGTGATTACAAGGGCTTCCCTCAGGAAGGGATGGTTAGCCTGTGACTTTAAGGATGAGTAAGATTAGGCCAAAATGCATGTGTTGGAAGTAGTAGGGGAAAAGGCAGACATTGCCCAGCAAGTGGGAAACAATCAGAGGCAGGAGAAAACATGGCAACTTGGAGGAAGTGAAAGTGTCCTGCATGCCTAAAGAGCCAAGCTAGAGAGATGGGCTGGAGATTGAGCCTGCAGGGCCATGCTAGCCATGTGCATCTCATCTTTGGTCTGTGATACTACCTGAATTATTTGAACTACTGTCAAGTAGGCTGGGTTGTGCTGCAGGAATGAAACCTTAAAGTTTGCTGGCTCAACAAACACAGGTTTATTTCTCTGTCAAATAAATTCTAATGCAGGTCAGGTGATATTGTAGAGCAGTTGTCCACGGTGTAACGGAGACACCTAGGATCCCACTATGTTTTGATATTGCCATCTCAACATGTGGCGTTCAGGATCCCCACAGCAGGTGAAGATGGGGTGTGGAAATGGCACGCCACTTCTTACATACGTAGGTCCAAACTTAACACATTCATCTCATCCCTTGCTTACCAGAAATAGCCACAAAGTCCCAAGTAACTACAAGAGAGGCTGGAAAATGTGGAAAGCACATGGGGCCATTCAGAGACGACCAATGTTTCTGCTAAGGCATGCGGGGCTTAGCAGCCGCTATCCTAGGTGATGAAGAACCACAAACAGAAGACTAGCCAGGATCAAATTCATGTTGTAGAGATTACCCTGGCTATGCTGTGGAGAATGAAAAGGTGGGACAAAGAGAAACCAGTTAGAAGGTTTTTCAAAGGTTCAAGTAAGAAAAGATGGTGGCTTAGAATATAAAAGTGTCAGCATACCAGCTTAATGAACACCTTAATGTAGATGTTTTTATAAAAAATCATAACAAGGAATTGGTATAAATTGATACTTGTAACAAAGGAGGATTTAAAAAATATAACAATCACAGAATGTGGAAACCATTTTATCCAATAGTTTAGCAGAGTATAAATAGCTGAATTCTCCTCCCATTGGTTGAGAAAAAAGAGATACTGAAGAGCAATTGTTTTTGGGATCTGGGTCTATGGAATGGTGGAACAGAATAAAAAACACCTGGTGATATCTGATAGATACAGTGTAAATATCGACCCCTCAGACAGGTCATCCTTGAACATCCAATCTTAAGAAGCCATTTGTTACAAAACAGTGAATCTATGTTGATGCCCTATGTACACTTTTCATTTTTCCCATTTTTTTTAACTTACCTTCATGGTGTCATTATTGTGTTTTTGTTATTTTTATTGTTATTGTTGTTGTTATTTGTCTGTTTTCTCCTGCTAGAACATACCCTCCAATGAAAGCAGCACCCAGCCAGGCATGGTGACTCATGCCTGTAATCTAGCACTTTGGGAGGCCGAATCAGGTGGATCGCTTGGGCTCAGAAGTTCAAGACCAGCCTGGGCAACATAGTGAAACTCATCCATACAAAAAAAAACACAAAAATTATCCAGGCATGGTGGTGCACTTCTCTAGTCCCAGCTACTCAAATGTTGAGGTGGGAGGATTGCTCGAGCCCAGGGGTTGAGGCTGCAGTGAGCCGAGATTGTGCCACTACACTAAGCCTGGGTGACAAAGTGAGACCCTGTTTCCAAACCAAAAAAAAGAAAGTAGCACCCTAACCTGCCTTGATCATTGCTATATATACACAGTGTGTAGAACAGTTCTTAATGCATGGTAAGCACCTTTTTCTAGTTTGTTGAAAAAATAAATGAATGGAGAAATGAACAAATGAGTGAATTTCTCCCTCTTTCTCAGGTATGTAATCTCTTCCTCTTCACTGTCTTCTTATCACGCCTCCCACCACCCAGCCTAAAACTTTGTTGAAATCTCTTACATCATTTAAAAAGAAAAATCTTTAATTGCCTCTAGCTTTTCTCCATCCTCTCTTCTTCCTTGTTTATATAAACTTTTAAAAGCATGCTCCACAATTAGAGTACATTCTTCTCTAGCTTCTGACCCTCCACCCCGTGGAAACTGTCCCAGCTGAGGAAACAAAAGGCCTCTTAAATGCCAAATTAAATGGCCATTTTTAGCCCTTGGCTTACTGTATCTCACTGTTGAATCAGATGGTGTCTCTTCTTCCTCCAATCCTGACCCCTTATCATCTCTTCTTCCTGTTTGTACCTCTCTGATTATTCCCTCTCTCTTCTCTTTTTAAAGCAACATCCTTTACTTCATCATACTATTTTCATGATTCCCCTTTCAGCCCTCTACCATTTGTTCATTGTCCTATGGCTTAGGTCACTTTGAATCCTTGGCTCACGGCCCTTCTCTCTTTACTCTCTCTTCCTAACTGATTTCATCTTCTCTTGGGACTTCAGATGTCCCCTAAAATCATATTTTTTAAAAAAGCTGTGCCTCCAGTCTAGAACTCTTGTCCCAGTCTGTATATACTTGAATGTCCCACAATCACTTCAAACTCAGCATGTCCAAATCCGTAAGGTCTGTGTTAGTACCCTCATTTTATAATAAGAAAACTGAGACATAGCAGTTAGACATTCCACCTAAGAGCACTTAACTGGGGAATGGTAAAGATGGAATTTAAGTAAAATTCTCCCAGGCACCAAAACCCATTTTGTTCCACCATGTCACCTTGTCCTTGTGTTACAAAAGTAGAGAGCTGACAATAGCCAAAATACCTTTCTAGAGAGTAGTTCTACGTATGATGAAATGCCAAAAGATGAAATTTTACAATGGTAGTAGAAAGGATAATTTTGATGTATGTTTAATGGGAAAATGCTTACGACATATTGAAATTTTTTAAGCGAGACATAAAACTGTGTATATTAAGATCCTAATCTGTTTTTTGTTTGTTTGTTTGTTTTTCCAGACAGAGTCTCGTTCTGATACCAGGCTGGAGTGCAGTGGCGCAATCTCAGCTCACTGCAACCTCTGCCTCCCGGTTCAAGTGATTCTTCTGCCTCAGCCTCCTGAGTAGCTGGGATTACAAGTGCGTACCACCACACCTGGTTACTTTTTGTATTTTTTAGTAGAGACGGGATTTCACCATGTTGGTCAGGATGGTCTCCATCTCTTGACCTTGTGATCTGCCCGCCTCTGCCTCCCAAAGTGCTGGGACTACAGGAGTGAGGCACCGCGCCCAGACCAATCTGGTTATTATGATTAGAATAAACTCTGGAAAGAAAACAAAAAGCACTAAATGTTATCATTATGTGATATCATAATTATAGTTTAAATAATTGTCTTTTTCCCCCTACCAGCTCATTTCTGCTCTCTGCTAGCACCCCCAATTTCCTTTTAGAAAATCCCTTCTTCCTCACTCATGGATCTTGTTGATAATAATTGAGGTTCTTTGCTCCCCATAAGGGAAGTGGAAAAGGATCTCTGGTAGTTCCTTGGCCAGATCTTTTTGCTTATTAGTTCAATATAAGCCAAAGAACTTGCTGCATCCTAACATGAGCTAATAAGACTTTTTAGCTGAGTTACATTGGGACAAAAAAAAAAAAAAAAAATGCTATCAATCCTATTGCACCTGAACTAGGCAGTCAAGTTTTTACTACATTGATGCCTAGAGCTGCCCTTCTTTTTGTCCTATTTCTAAACTAATTCTCTGGTCTCCTGTTTATTCTGATGAGAAAACCCTCTTATATCCTTTTAATATATTTTCTTTTTTTTTTGGCTGTACACAGTGGTTCATCCCTGTAATCCTAATACTTTGGGAGGCTGAGGTGGGAAAAATGCTTAGGGCCAGGAGTTTGAGAACAGCCTCATCAACATAGCAAGACTCCATCTCTACCAAAAAAAAAAAAAAAAAAGTAATTAGCCAGGTGTGGTAGTGAACACCTGTAATTAGTCCTAGCTATTCACGAGGCTAAGCTGGGAGAATGGCTTGTGACCGGAAGTTCAAGGTTATAGGAAGTCGTGATTGTGCCACTGCACTCCAGCCTGGGTGATCGAGTAAGACCATTTATCTAAAAAGTAAACAAATATTTTTCTTTCGTGACTAAATTAGCTCTTACTGGTTTCTGCTACTTACAGCCAAAGAACTCTAAATGATACGTCTTTATTTTCTATTTTTCTACAATTAACATGTTTTGCCTTTATATTCAAAATAAATAAAGAAATGAAAGTCATAAAAGAAATGGTTAGAAATGCATGTGACTGTAAGAAACCTGGATTAAATGTGTAGCTTAATCTCTACTAATCTGTGACTGCTCCTGGTAAGTCACCCTGCTTTGTGTTGTCATTGCATACTAACCTCAGATCAATGGCATTACCTTCATACCTACAGACAGGAAATATTTTGATTCGTGTTTCTAGTAAGTTTGTGTAATAAGAGCTTACCAAAGCAAGACCTGACTTATACTGGAAAGTAAATGCATTCATTTAGTTAGGTCATCCATTTATTAAATGCTCTCACCATTTTGTTCAGTGGGTATACAAAGATAAATGCTACCCAGTTTCTGTTCTTGAAAAATTTCTCATCATATTTTGAAGCAAATGCATAGAAGATAAATTGCAATAAGATGTGGTAAGAGCTATTACAGAAATATGAACAAGATGTTAGGGAACCTAAAGGCAGAAAGAAATGAACTGTCAGTTTAAAGATTCTAAATACAAGAAAGGAAATAACAAAAGCCCCAGCATTAACTGTTTTAACCAAAAATTATGCTATAGTCAACAGTGAATACACAATTATTTGCAAGGAGGAAGATAAATCTGATGAGAAAGCATGCAAAGTTTGCTATTATCCTCTCGGGCAAAACCATATTAAAGTCTGTGACTTTCATTTCTTTTAAAAAAATGCACCTAATATGTTGTAGATAAAACGTTAATGTTTAGTATTAAATCCCTTCAAAACATATTGTAATGGCCTTGCCATCAACCTATTTTAATAAAATAAATTCACCAACAGCATCCCCTTCTAATCAACCTCTTTAATATTTACTTGAACATTTTCAAAATCCAATCTCCATTTTCTCAGTACCAAGTGCACTGAAATATTGAAGTCCTGAAGTCCTACTGAAGGACCCACCTAGATTCTGTCTCTTCATCAAGTGTTGGGTCAAATGGATGGCGTTCTCCTATATGTATTGTTACATCATTCTATGCCTGTTATGGGTTTCTTTCTTATAAGACATGATCTGATACCTGCCTACACCAGTATATTGACAGAGGCAGTAACTCCCTGTGCCACCACTTCCAAATAACATATTTGCATTTAGACTGAAGCCTTCTAGAGAAAATAACTTTACTGAAAGAAAGAATAATGACCCTACTAGTGGAAGTTTTGGATGTGATAGACCAAAAATAAAATAAAATGACAAAAACCTTAGACCCAGAGAACCTAATTCTGTAGTTGTGATGACAGGTCTTAGAAAAATAAATGCATCTATATAAAAAAAATGTTAATATTCTCCCTTCATAGAAGATACTAATATTGGGAAATATGTTTAAGGAATGATTAAATAAATAGACATTTCATCTTACCCCAAAATAGCCAAATAAGCTCCAAGCAAAAATCAAGCCCAGGAACATGTACACAGAGATGCTTGGGGACAGGCCACATGTGAAGTTGTTTATGTCCTATGCTCTCTACTTTCGCTGTCTCTGCCCTTCCAGGGTCAATTCTAATCCTCACAGGAGCAATTTAGAAATAATGACAGAGGATGAGCTTTTTTTTCTGAGCTAGTTTTCTTTTCTTTTCTTTCTTTTTTTTTCTTTCCTTTTT
>NW_022436942.1:50655193-50691526 GCF_009761245.1 Sapajus apella
CAAAAAAAACGGCATAATGGGCAGAACATGCAGTTTTGTTACATAGGTATACGTGTGCCATGGTGGTTTGCTGTACCTATTAACCCGTCCTCTAAGTTCTCTCCCTTCACCCCTCACCACCCAACAGGCCCTGGGGTGTGATGTTCCCCTCTCTGTGTCCCTGTGTTCTCTCATCATTCAGCTCCCACTTAAGAATGAGAACATGCAGTGTTTGGTTTTCTGTTCCTGTGTTAGTTTGCTGAGGATGACGGCTTCCAGCCTCATCTATGTCCTTGCAAAGGACATGATCTCATTCCTGTTTATGCTGCATTGTATTCCATAGTGTACATGTACCACATTTTCTTTAACATATCATTGATGGGCATTTGGGTGGGTTCCACGTCTTTGCTATTGTAAATAGTGCTGCAATAAATATACAGGTGCATGTGTCTTTATAGTAGAATGATTTATATTCTTTTGGATATATATCCAGTAATGGGACTGCTGGGTCAAATGGTATTTCTGGTTATACCTTGAGAAATTGCCATACTGTCTTCCACAGTAGTTGAACTAATTTACATTCCCACCAACAGTGTAAAAGCGGTCCTATTTCTCCACAGCCTTGCCAGCATCTATTGTTTCCTGACTTTTTAATAATCACCATTCTGACTGGCTTGAGATGATATCTCAATGTGGTTTTGATTTGCATTTCAAAATGATCAGTGACATTAAGCTTTTTTTCATATTTGTTGGTCACTTAAGTGTCTTTTTTTGAGAAGTGTCTGTTCATGTCCTTTGCCCACTTTTTCATGGAGTTGATGGCCATACCGCCCTAAGTAATTTATAGATTCAATTCTTTTCCCATCAAACTATCATTGACATTCTTCACAGAATTAGAAAAAAGATTTTAAATTTCATATGGAATCAGAGAAGATCTCATATAGCCAAGACAATCCTAAGCAAAAGAACAAAGTTGGAGGCATCATGCTATCTGACTTCAAACTATACTACAAGGCTACAGTAACCAAAACAGCATGGTACTAGTACCAAAACAGACATACAGACCAATGGAGCAGAACAGAGACATCAGAAATAACACCACACATCTGCAACCATCTGATCTTCAACAAACTTGACAAAACAAACAATGGGAAAAGGATCTCCTATTCAGTAAATGGTGCTGGGAAAACTGGCTAGCCATATGCAGAAAACTTAAACTAAACCCCTTCCTTACACCTTACACAAAAATTAATTCAAGATGGATTAAAGATGTAAATGTAAAACCCAAAACTATAAAAACTCTAGAAGAAAACCTAGGCAATACCATTCAGGACATAGGCATGGGCAAAGACTTCATGAGAATGCCAAAAGCAATAGCAACAAAGGCCAAAATTGACAAATGGGTCTAATTAAACTAAAGAGCTTCCACACAGCAGAAGAAATTATCCTCAAAGGGAACAGGCAATGTACAGAATGGGAGAAAAATTTTGCAATCTATCCATCTGACAAAGGTCTAATATCCAGAATTTACAAGGAACTTAAACATATTTGCAAGAGGATGAGCTTTGGAATCCAACATACCTGGGTTAATAAGTAGACTCTGCCACTTAATAGTATGATCTTGGGCAAGTTCCTAAATCTCTCTGAACCTTAGTCTTTTCATTTGTAAAATGAAAAAATAATTTCTTTCTTGCAGGTCTCTATGAAATTTAAGTGATGCTGTATGAGCACCTCATCTGACTCATAGAATATGTTCAATGTTCAGTGGCTATTTGTACAGATGGAGTCATGTTTTGCTGGCAGTGGCAATACACCCACCCTTGCCCTTCCCCAAAAATAACATATAGTTAAAAAAAAAATCCTTCTTTTCCTTCCCAAATCCCATAGCAACAAATAATCAAACATGTCTGTTCTTTATTTGATAATGTTCTGTAAACCAGCCAATCTGAACCTGAAAATGCCAGATGATGGCTTTGCATTACAAAGCACCTCTGCTGAAATGAAGATGCTTGGAGAGCTGACACTTGAATTTAAAGGAGTGTCAGTTGTGTCCCACTGTTCTATCACATCAGGTGTTCCAGAATAACTGATGTCTTCAGAATTCTTCACACCAGGTGTCAGTGGACTCATAGGCTTCAAAGGAAGGTCAAAAAGAACTGGCCTCCAGTCTCAGCACATCAGCCCCTGGCCACTCTGTGTGGGCCCAGGAGAGTGGAGGTGTAACTGTGTGTGAGAGCCTACGGAGGATTATCGCTTCCTGTTTCTATATTCATCCTGTGTTCAGGCAGGAATGCCAAATACATTTCTTACCAATCAGCATTTTCAGAATTAGAAAATGAGAAGGCTGAGAAGGAACTTAGAAACCATCAGTGTATGTAGCATTTCTCAAGGTGTGTGGACTCTTCCTCCCATCTATGGAATCCCTAAAGATGGAGCCAGTAACCTTTTTATTTTCTTGAGATAGAGTCTCACTCTGTCACCCAGGCTGGTGAGTTCAGTGGTGAGATACCAGCTCACTGCAACTTCCACCTCCTGAGTTCAACTGATCCTACTGCTTCAGCCTCCCGAGTAGCTGGGATTACAAGTGTGTGACACCATGCCTGGCTAATGTTTGTATGTTTAGTGGAGAAGGGCTTTCACCATGTTGGCCAGGCAGGTCTTGAACTCCTGAACTCAAGTGATCCACCCACCTCAGCCTCCCAAAGTGCTGGAACTACAGGTGTGAGCCACTGTGCCCAGCCGTAACCTGCATTTTTTAAACAAGCATCCCAGGAGATTGTAAAACACTCAAGATTGAAAACCAACGAGCCAAACCAAATGTTCCTATTTCAACATGAGGATATTAAAGCCTGAAGAAAAGGAATGATTTGTTTAAAGCAGTGTCTTAACCTCAGTGCTATTGATAGTTTGGACTGTGTAATCCTTCAGGATGGGGAGCCATCTTGTGTGCTATAGGATATTTAGCAGTATCCCTGGATTCTACCTGGTAGATGACACTAGCAGACCTTCAGGTGTGACAACCTAGTGTTTTCAGAAATGTCCAAGGCATAGTCGCCCTGGGTGAGAATCACTGTCTAATGTTACAGGGATCATCAGGAGTGGAGACGGACCAGTGTACAGTGTCCTGATTCACAGCTCAACCATATCCCTGCATCTGCTGGCTCTTCTTCTCTTGCAGTGAGAAGCAAAATGAGAAAGAAGAAGACCCAGGCCATGAAGGTCACAGAGTGAGAAGGTAGAGGTCAGAGCAGGTAACAGTGCTGCTTTTTTAAGGGTGACCAGAAACTTTCCACTTGGCTTTTTCCATGACTGTGCACGTAGTCATTCCTACTTCCGTTTGTCCCCCTGTTTAAATCTTGATCTTGCAGGAGAACTGGCAGGATTCGAATTGCCAACATCTTGGAAATCCACACAGAAATGTAGCATATAAAATGTCTTTTGAGCTGAGATTGAGTTAAAGGTGCTACTGTGTAGGAACCAACAGTGTCATATTCTAAATTTAATGCCATGCCAGGAAGAGGAGGGTAGTGAGGAGCAATGCAAAAGGAATCCGGAAATGTGGTTTCTGGTCCCAGCTGTTTCCAGACTTCAGCAAATCACTCCAGCTTTCTGGTCTAGAGCAGTTCCCCATCAAATGGAGATATTAAAGTAGGCCACTATGTCTGTGCCTGGAATCATCCCTTGTCCTCCACCCAAGAGGCACTCAGCACTGTCATCAAAAATCCAAACTCCACCTTTCTTCCAAAATCTAACTCTAGTCATGGTTCCTCAATTTTCTTTGGTGATTTTGATAATGATGTTGTGGTGGCATAGGAGAAAGTCATTGTTCATTTTTTAAAAATGTGCTCAAAATTATTTAGAAACAAAGTGTCGTGATGTCTGCAACTTATTTTCAAAGGGTACCAAAAATTATAGAATATGTATCTTATTTATGTAAATATATATATATGCATTATTTCTATAGCAAGAGGGACAGCAAATATATCAAGAGATTACTAAGTGTTGAATCTCATTGAAGGGTATATGAGTGTTCATTTTAAGATTTGTTTTCATTTTTTTGTATGTTTTGAATTTTTCAAAGTCAAATGTTGGAGAGAAAAACAGCTCCAGTTCTGTCTCCTGTGAAAAGCCTTTTCTGAATTAGCTGAAATAATTCCTCTGAATTCCCAAGGCACTTATGTACTCTGTGTTTATCACTTTCTACTTTGTGTTACAGTTATTGAAATACTCACATAGTGGGTCATAAAATAGCTAAGGCAATACTCAACTATGCAGAGAATACTTGTTCTAAAACTTCTTTATTTAGTCTACAACTGCTCTGTTCCTCCTCACAAGACCTGCTACCAGCAGGAAAAATATCCAAATAAATTTTAGCCCTTGTAATCTCAGATCGATCACATAATTCAAATCATTACTTTAGGTCACTCAGTCACATTTGGATAAAGGACAGGCCCTAGCTGTTCCTACTCCCATTTTTATCCCTAGAATGGTAGCTGGGTACAAAAGAGAAACTGATGGGTTGAGAGATGTCATGGGAAGGGGCCCCCTAGATCAACTTATGAAACTGGCTATTAATAATATTTCCACTACACAGACCTTAACTCTATACCTGGCAGTAAGGTCCTTAAGGGACATCTTGGTGTTACAAGAAGCGATAGGAGGAAGTGTTATTCCTGTATCCTTCTGAGGGCCTGGACATTAGTTTATACCTATAGGTTCTTGAGAAATGTCAGCATCCACTGTGTTTTTGGTCTGTTCCTCCTACCTCCACAATGTGCCTTTGGCTCACATCACTCACCAAAATGTCATAATAAGTAATAAATAATAAGTTGATATTAATAAAAACTAATTTTCTGAGTGCCTACTATGTGCCAGGCTCTATACCAGGCTTTTTACATGTAATGTTTAATTCCCGCAATAAGTAGGTGAGTTACTATAGTTAGTTTATAACTAGGACAACCACTGTTCTCTGCATTGACGGATTTTTGAATTAGGCTTCCTTCACATACTTGGCAGGCTGTATTTGAAACTCCCATTTTCCATGACCTCTCAATTAACTTATGCAACCACATCTTTCCTCCAACCAACTGTTTCACTTTTGTCTCTTATAAATGCTATGTTTTCTGACCACCCGTATAAGTCCATTTTCATACTGCTGATAGAGACATACCTGAGACTGGGCAATTTACAAAATAAAGAGGTTTAATGTATTTACTATTCCACGTGGTGGGGGAGGCCTCACAATCATGGTGGAAGGTAAATGGTACATCTCACATGGCCGCAGATAAGAGAAGAGAGCTTGTGCAGGGAAACTCCCCTTTACAAAACCATCAGATCTCATGAGACTTACTCACTATCACAAGAACAACACAGGAAAGACCTGCCCCCATGATTCCATTGTTCCCACTGGGTACCTCCCACAACACATGGTAATTCAAGATGAGAAGATTTGGGTGGTGACACAGCCAAACCACATCACCACCCTATCTTTTTGAGTCACCTTTTGCATTCCCTTCAGTCTCCTTTATACTCCTTCAAAATCCATGCTTTAAGAACAAACTTCCATTCATCCAATCAACACACTTTTATTGAACACCTACTTTGTGTTTTCTACCCATTGTCTTAGGTCTTAGAAAGACAATGCTAAGAAAAAGAAATACAGGCCCAATTCCTGCCCTGGTGGACTTTATAGTGTCTAGTGATTAAGTTTCAGTCTTGTCCCGATTACTCTAACAAGAAAGCAATCTCCCTGCTTGCACTTCCTTTCAAATATGCATGGTATCTGTTTCACCCATTGGACACTTATTAGGTACAGTTATGTAGAATTCATCATCCTATTCAGGGATTCATTTATTAAGGGTAACAATAATAATAATATCAGTAACTTCCATGAACTGAATGTCTCCCCTATGCCAAGCACTCTACATATACTGTCTCAAGTTCTCACAATGACATTGCCTGAAAGAGGTAATTTTTCTCTTTCTACTAACGAAGCACTTGCAGCTCAGAGATGATAAGTAACCTGCCCAAGGCCACTTAATTAGTAAACGACATTATCAGTGCAAGAACCCAGGTCCCCTGGCTCTGAAGGCTCTCTCCACAGCACAGCAAGCTGTCAGACTTCTTTGTTGCATCATGCATTGAGGTGGTGAATAGTCAGTAAACAGTGAGGAAGGATAAGGCGAGGAAAATAACATGATTTTGGAATAAGACAGACGGGCATTCAACTCCCAGCTATGCCACTTACTGGTTATGTGACCTTGAACAAATTCCTAAACTGATTTGTATTTTGTTATCCTCATTCTAAAATCACCACAGCAAAAATAAATAAATAAGTCATGTATCTCACAGAGCTGCTGTGAGGATTAAATGAAATGATAAATATCTGGAAAAGCAGCAGGTATACAGCAGGCATCTGGCCAATGTTTCTTCTCCCTTTGTTGATGTAAATTAGTTAAAAGTTTGTCATCTACCTTTTTGTTGCTCATATAAATCCCTAAGTTTGATACTAAGCAATACCTGCAGAAGAGTCTTTCAAGCACCTGCAAGTATATTAAAGAGGCAGATACAGGAACTGAGAGATAAAGGCAGAACGGTTGAGAGGAGATGGAAAGCCAATCTAGAAACCAGGCAATGGGAGGCTGTGTGGTTCCTTTTGTTAGGAAAGCTTTTTGAAGGCAGAGTCCTTGAAGCTTTTGTGTATCAAAAGCATTTGAAATGCTTTCCTCGGGTGCACTTATATACTATTGCTTCTGTGGCAAAGAAAGTATAGTCTTGTCAAAATGCTATTGATTTTTTTTTCAGAAGGAATCTAGAGACTCCATTCACCAAGGAAGCCCTGCAAACAAGCCATAAAGCCCACTCTTTTTTTGCTATAAATTGGTCACCTACTCCAGAAAAGAACATGGCTAATTAACTAAAGGTTCACATTTATTCAAGCTGTACTAGGTATTTTGATAAATCTTGTACATCTACCATTTCATTCATCCTTAAAAAAAAAAAAGCTTTTTGAGGTAGGAATTATAAGAAAACTGACACTCGGAGAGGTTAAATATCTTGCACAAGATCACACAGTTCGAAAGTGTTGGCGAGATTTGTTTTGTTTATTCATTCAACAAATGTTTATTGAGTGACTACTATGTGCTGAGTCTGCCTAATTCTAAAGCTAATGCTCTTTTCACTAATTCTTCCTACTGAAATACATAATATAACAGTATTCTCTGTCTGTTACAATGTTCTCTCAGAACACGAAAGCAGTTTGGCCAGAACGTGATATGCTCATGGCTCAGAAAAGATAACCAGACAGATTGGCCTGGCCAGGCAAGTGTCCATATGTCTCAGCAGCACTCCACATGTATTCATTCATCTCAAAGCTGGATGTTTAAAAAACAATGGTCCTCTATGGTTAGAAGTGCCATTCTCGGGAAAGTACGACTATGTTTCACTACTTCTAAAATTTTAAACAAGGATATACTTCAGAACATATATTCATTAGAACATTGAAAAGAGGTGGTGATCAGTACATGCAACTCACTAAAAGAGGAATTATAATTGTAGTGCCTTACTTTAATATAGGTGATAGTTCTTTCCAGCGTACTATTTAAAACATAAATGATGCTATTTTAGTCCCATAGCATTCTGTATGATCAGGAAGGGAAAGGCTATTATGTCCATTTCTCACAAGAGGAAACTGAGGTTCAAGTTGTCAAAGTCATTAGTACATTCCAAATGTCCAAGTTCATGTCACTAAATGGCAGAACCAGGATTTATCGTAGGCTCTTTCTGCTCTTTCCAATGTACAATCTTCACTGGTCAGAATGAGCTAGGGTGTATTGCAGTAACAAACAGCCTTTAGATCTCAAGAGCTCACTATAATAAAGCTTGATTTCTTGTTCGCGTTCCATGTCTTCTGTGCGTTTGGTCTACTTTGTGTTTACTCCAGGACTTAGCTGATAGAGCAGCCTCTATCTGGATCATTGCTGGTCATGTGGCAGTGCAATTGACGGACTGGCTCCTAGGGCTTCTGACAGAAATGGCTTTCACCCTTAGTTCATTGGCCAAAACAAGTCACCTTGCCTTGCCCACATGTAATACGGCAGGGGTGTATCATCCTTTCACAGGGAGGGGCCCCAAATAGCATACAATTGTTTCAGTTATATCAGGGTAGTAATGTATAAAGTGGTTGTCAGCTTCCCTTCCTTGTAACATAGTTATTCTTTAATGAATGTGGTACTGACTAAGAAGTACTTTAGGTACAATGAGCCAAGTAGTCCTCTTAAATCTTGTAAAAATTAAGTAATTAAATAAATTTAACATTTGAAAAGCAACAATTCTCAACTGATTGTTGAGCACTAAACCTTCTGCATTTGCAAATAGAGCAACTTTCACTCTGGGAATAAACTTTCCATTTCTGGCAAGAGAATTGGATAGCAACATTGAAGTTCTACTGTGAACGGGAGTCGGAGTGTCATATTTGATGTGTAATGAGTAAACATTGGCAGAAACCCCCTTTGCCACGTGATGTCAAAACAAACACCAGTCAGTAGGGAACTACCAGCTGTGCCGAGTAGAAAAAAATGTGCTCATATACTTTCCTTCCGTGAGCAAAAAAAATCCCCTGCCGAGATCACCTCCCCGATAATGTAGGGCACAAACGGGTTCTCACATGTGTTCAAGAACAAAACCCCACCTCTGGAAAGTCCTCCTGGCAAAGTCATTTAAACAAAGTGCAGAGGAAGACAGAAGTAGGACATGAAACAGAGTTCAGGCATTCACAGAATCTTGCCTTCCCTTAAATCAACTCTCAGCCAAAGGAAAAAAAAACAAAGCACGGTTGGGGTGAGGAAGCATTTAGCAAGAGTTTAAAGTAGCTGATTTCTAATGTTGGCTGCATTATAATGTCCCTTACAATTCTAAGATTCTATGATTCCATAAGTTTATGTGATGAAAAGAAAGCAAATCTGCTTTCTTAAGTACAGGGAAAAAAAAAAAAAAAAAAAAGCTATGTCTTATATATAATAAAATTTAACAGTGAACTACAACCTCCCACCTCCAAAAAACAATGTCCTGGTGACTATAAAGTTGTCTTGGGCTACACAATTTGCATATAGAATTCTGTTCTTTAAAAATTTTTTGGCATTGAGTCAGAACTTGATTTGTAGAAATGACACCCCCCCCCAACTTCTTTTAGAGCAGTGAGGGGGAGATGGAATGAATTAAGTTAGAACTTTGCCTTAGACTTTTTGTAAAGGTCACCAAAGGGAAAATCCGTAAGGAGTCATTGCCCTTTAGTCACTTACAAGTATGAAATATGTTATCCTAGGATGAAGGAGAATCATTACTCTACATCATATTTCAGATTAAATAAATAAATTATTGTGTCTTGCTTTTTTTTCCCATTACTGTAAATAGAATTCAGGTTGAAATGAACCTGGATTAATAGGAGATGTTTCTAAATATGTCAGTTGTGCTTTTTTGATATGCATGTATGTAATTCTACTATTTTGCGGGCATAATTGCTAGCAAATCCCCACAACAATATTCAAATTTTAGTGTAAGGAAAATTGAGTCTCAGTTATCAAAATATCACATTTTAATTGAGCAAAAGAAATTCGGGGAGAGAAGATGGATATATTAACTTTTTCTTATCTTCTCTGATAAGCAACATGGTACCCTGCTGCTTTTGCTAGCTACTTACTACAGAAAGACTACATGGTCATGAGGTGCATGGAGTCTTTAGCATCTAACTTAACACAAAGAAACTTCTCTAATGGCTAGTCGTATTAAGTGATCCAAAAGATACATCCACTGGAAAAGACTGTGATTCATTTTGAAGGTGATTATAATGTCACAGGATCAAAATATTTGAAAGAGAGAATTTGGAAGCTAAGGTTAATTTAGAATCTACAATTGCTCATAGTTTTCTTCTCCTCCACAACCAATTCGAGTCTCTCTTAGACTCCTGAATCAAATAGCTGGTAGAGCCCATAAGCAGTAGTAAAAGTCAGTGAAACTAAATAGAGGATCAATAATTGTATACACACACACGTATATATATGTATATATAAAAGTGTATATACACACATACATATATGTATATGGAAGTATATACATAGATAAATATCTATATATTTTTTTTTCTTTTTGAGACAGAATCTCATTCTGTCACCCAGGCTGGAGTGCAATGGCACAATCTTGGCTCAGTGTAACCTTTGCCTCCCGGGCTCAAGCGATTCTCATACCTCAGCCTCTCAAGTAGCTGGGATTACAGTCATGCACCACCATGCCCAGCTAATTTTTGTATTTTTAGAAGAGATGGGGTTTTGTCACGTTGGCCAGTCTTGTCTCAAACTCTTGGCCTCAAGTGATCCACCCACCTCAGCTTCTCAAAGTGCTAGGATTACAGGTGTGAGCCACCATGCCATGCCCAGACTATATGTATGTATTGAAAATAAACATATATATGGAAATTATAGATACACACATATATATCCATACATCCATATGCATGATATATATATCTCTATATGTGTTTGCTACACAGGCACGTGCATACACACCCCATATACATATTTCCATACTTATGGTATGTATATCTCTATATGTATATGGTGTATATATAAGTATATTGCCAAAAACAAAGACAGCAAACTATGGTATATATATGTATATACTATATACATATAGAGATATACATGTATCATATGTGTGTCTATATATATGGCATATATATAATCTCTATACCTGCATCTATAATCTCCATATATGTATATGTTTATTCACTATATATGTATAGATATATTTCCATGTATACATTTCCACATACATACATGTATGTGTGTATAAATACATATATTGATATATGTATGTGTGTATCCAATTATTGATCCTCTATTTAGTTTCACTGACTTCTACTACTACTTATGGGTTCCACCAGCCATTTAATTTAGGTGTCTGAGAGATTTGAATCAGTTGTGGAGGGGAAGAAAGCAATGAGCAATTATAGATTCCAAATTAACCTTAGCTTCCAAATTCTCTCTTTCGAATATTTTAATCCTGTGACTCCATACTCAACACCTTCTTTTTAAACTTATCCACAGTTTTTTCTGGTAAAGGTATATTCCACATCCATACATACATGGACATACATATACACATACATATGGATATATCCATGTATATATATGGAAATGCACATACATATATGAATACATATATATATATACATTTATATATGTATTTGATTACGGCACAACTAGCTACTCAACTGATTTTTTAAACAAACCCCAATGTTATGCCATTTACAAAAATAAATGCCTTCTTGATTAAAGACAAGTGTAAAAAGTAAATGCTTCAAGAAAATCTAGTATATCGTATATACATATATGTACAATCTATAGGTGGAAGAAGGCTTTCTTGCCTAAAGGCAGAGGTTATAAAAGAAAAGATAGACTTACTTGATCGTATAAGAATTTAGAACTTTTTTGTTAAAAGAAAGATTCCACAACAAGGTCGGTAGACGAATGACAGTTTTGGAAATGTTTGTGGCATTGATAACAGTTGGGTTTTTTGTTTTGTTTCGTTTTTCTTTTTTACAAATTGACAAAAACAAAGATGACAAACTAATGGGAAAAAAGAATAAAGAAATCAAATAGGAAATTTGCACAGGGGTAATGACCAACAAGCAAATGAAAAGATGCTCACATTAAATCATAGTCAGGAAAATGTAAATTAAAGTTACAATGATATATATTTTTATATCCATCAGACTGGCAAAAATTGAAATGATCAATAACCTCTATTTGTGGTAGGTGTATGGAAAAATGGATGTTCATACATGAGAAAAATTTAACTGTAAAAACTGTTTTGGAAAGCCATTTAGCAGCGTACATAAAAAAAACTGAAGATACATGTACCCTGAAATCTCTCTCCCTGGCAACTCTCCCAGACCAACATTACATAGGGTATGTGTAAAAGGGCACCTAATGTCAGTGTTTATAGTATCAGGAAAAGGAGAGGGGACAGAGATCAAAGAAAATGCTAATCAATAGGGAATGTCTGAATAAGTAACAGCTCATCCACACCATGGATTATTAGGCAGCAGTTGCAAAGAGACTCATTACAGCTAAATATCTATTTATAAGAGATTTCTGCACAGTTGCACTTTATATGAAAAAAGAGATCCAGAAAGTATGCATTATTCAATGCTCATAAAACAAACAATAACAAAACTTCCCTTATACATGCGTGTAAGTGTAAAATGTATATATGTGATTATATGAGCAAGGGGAACAATGTAAAAGTATATATCAGGTCACAAATAAGAGTTACATGGCAGAGAGGGGTGCAAAGAAGGAAAGAGATGAAAGTAGAAGCTAAGCACAAGTTTTAAAATACTTCCCTAAATAATATATAATTATATGTGTGCGATAACATGTATGCATTTCTGCAAAAACTATATGCTTGTCTATATGAGACATTACGGAAACATTGGAAAGCTAGTCTAAAAGAATGCTCAAACAATGACGTTAACATTAATAAAAATATCTAACATTTGTGGAGCTCTTTCTATTGGCAGACACTGTTCAAAACATGTACCAACTCATAAATTGTCACAACCCTACAATTCGAATATTAATATCCTTGTTTGCAACAAGAAGAGAGTCCAACTCACTCCTCTGCAACTTTAGAATAGAACATTAAATTTCAATTGCAAAACCGAAATTAATCATCTTATTTGTTTCTTCAGTAATTTTGGTTTGTTTTCTTTGATGTCTGGATCTAGAAGATGAAATTTAACAGGATATTGTAAATAAAGAATTTAACAGGATACCATAAATATATCTACCCAACTAGCCAAGGTTGGTGAAAGTCATTTCTATCAAGGGCAACTGTCTTCACGAGTAGCCTCTTCCATCACTCATTTGTTCAACCAGGAATCACGGAACACCTTCTGCACAATTCTGGGCCCTGGGGATTTCTTGGTGGTTATGACAGCCTCTGAATATTTGATGTCTTGGAAGGCTAACAACTCATGTTGTCCTAGTGCATTTTGACCTCTCATTCTGAAACTAGGTGAGAAAAATTACTTGATTCTTTGACAAAACTATGGGGTAGAATTCTAATCCTTCCTGGGAAAGAGACAGTTTCCAACAACACAGCCTAATCCAAACTCATGCATGGAAAATAACAGTGAAAGAGCCACAAAAGCAGCCCTCGCTAGCTGCCTATGACTGGCACATAGCAAATAATTTCTTCTTCACCGGTAGCATTTTAGAGCAAAGCTAGGGGTTGCAAGTTTTTCCTTCTATTTTCATACCTAATTTAAGTATTCTTTGATCTTCCACCTTTATGAAGAGATGCCAAGCACCAGATCATCAACAATACAGTGCTTTATGCTCAAATACCATGATTCCCCACTCCATTTCTCTCCATTCTCTTCCAAAATCCACTTTGTGAGACCCCCTACTAAGGTCACAGTGTTAAAATAGAGATTGTGATTCCGGTAAGGCTACAGAAAGCCACTAATGAATTATTGAGTAAGTAGATGCCACTGAGAAAATCCAGGGCACTGGTCTACCGCTCTGAGCCTGGATCCTGCTGAAGTCCTGAATCTGTAAATACACAAATGAAGAAAGCACGTCGATGTCTTACAACTCTGAGTGTCCAAGAGCCAAGATGTTCTATTGCACATGTGTGTTTTTGAGGCCTTTGGCGTTTCCTCCTTTCTCTTAGTCTGGCTGCCTCTCACACCACTTCTGGCAAGGTACACTCTGGAGAGGCCTGAACAAAGTTTCCATGCAGTCACTCCGTTCAGTTAATTATTAGCAGCTCTGGTGGTTGGTGGGGCTGTTGGAAACAACAAACTGAAAGATGTTTTTAGTTTAACAATAGAGTTCAGTCTTTTGGGGATTTCAGGAATCCTGTCCTACATACACGAAGATAACATTGGGCAGAGGTGAGACAGTCAACTAAAAAATGATAGATAATCCCTTCTCTGTAACTAATTAGCTGGCTGACCCTGGTCAAAGAAGGAAAGGCAACTCACAAAGTGACAAGTTAGAAACTCTGTGTTTTCTCACTTAATCTTCATAAAAACTCATAACCTTAAGTATTTTTACCTCCATCTACACAAAGTTAAAGACTTAAACCCAAAACTCTCTCAACGTCGCATTAAACCAGCTTCATGTCATTTAATTTACCCAAGTTTCTGTGTCCTTAACTTAGAAAACAAGGAATTGGAATTAGTTGCTCTCTAAAAGGTCTTTCTAACTCTGTAAGCCGATGAATCATTTGACCTAGCAGGAAATAAGCAATATTTCTCTAATAATTTCCACATAGTTTTTTCTCTTCTTGGCCTTTATTTACCAGTAAATTGGGGGGGGGGCAAGCAGATAAAATTATATTCTTCACATAAACATGATAAAATAGTTGTTCTCTCATTAGTTGTCTAATGACAACCCTTGAAGCTATTGCTTCACCCTTGTTTATATTGCTCAGTTCCGTCAGTTTAGAAGACATTAAAAAGCAGAACTGAGTTGGCTGTTTGACGTTGGTGGTGAACTTTGTGCCTCAACTGTGTTGCAACGCCACAGTTTACTCAACTCTGCCTGGCGATTCAGCTGTTTGAGATAAAGTAGATTTTCTTTTGGGGAAACCGGTGGCTATTTATCTTGTTCTTGCTCTACTGCTGGCATACAGGTGGTTGGGCATTTAATAAATAGTCATCTACCAATAGAAGGTAATAATTATTTTTTAAATTAAAAACAAATGAAATATGAAGGAAGTTACTGCCATATAAGAGGAATTAAAGCCAATGTTCAGGTAGTCTTGTGTAGAGCCAACGTAAGAGCTCCTGTTGGTGTATGTATGAGCTTCGGCATGTGCATCCATGTGAGTGCTTTAGCATCTTGCGGTTGTTTGCATGACAGGTGGTAAGCAAACCCTTGAAAAATACCCAGTGAAGACCAAACAGTAACTCCTATTTTCTACACTCATAATTACTATAAGACTTTGATCAATTTCTTGTGCTTAAAATTGCATTTTATTTTGGTGATTTTGTCCAAGTCCTATATGTAGCCATTTTCTGGGAGAAAATTACATTGATAGCAACAAAATAGTTTTTTAAAATTTATATAGGAAACAATGCAATGTAAGACATGTAGAAGAGAGGAGGGCGTGCCTTGGTGGATTGATGAGAATGCTAAGCAACAAAACACATCCATGCTGCAATCTATACAACTAAGCAACCTGAAACCTCCTGCATTTTCAAGTTTGAATTCAGAAAGAAGACAATGCCCATTTTCAGCTCCAGTCAATCCTAGTGTTATGCATTAAACTATTTTCCCCTAAAAGATGTTGACATGCTAACTCCCAATACCTGCAAATGTAACTTTACTTGGAAATATGGTCTTTGCCAATGATCAGGTTAACATGGGGTCATTAAGGAGTGCCCTAATTCAATAAGTCTGCGGACTGTGTCATTATTAAAAGGGAGAGATCTGGACACAGAAGAACATACACACACACAGGGAGAATGCCATGTGGATATCAATACAGAAATTGGGGTGACACATCTAAAACCAAAAAATGGCAAAGATCAACAGAGAAATTCCCTAGGAGCTAGGAAAGAGACATGAAACAGGTTCTCCCTTACAGGCTTCAGAAGGAGCCAAATCTGCCAACACCTTGTTCTTGGACTTCTAGCCTCCAGAACTGTGAGTCAATACATTTCTGTTGTTCAAGCCACCTAGTTTGTAGCACAGATGCCCCTCAACTTATGATGGGGTTATGTCACAATATTTTCAACTTATAATGGGTTTATTCAGACGTACACACTTAATGTATCACTTTTGCATGATCATGAAGTTGAAAAATTGTAAGTGGAACCATAATATGTTGGGAACTGTATTACTCCGTTTCACATTTCTAATAAAAACATACCCGAGATTGGGTAATTTAAAAAGAAAAAGAAATTTAATGGACTCACAGTTCCATGTGGCTGGGGAGCCCTCACAATCATGGCAGATGGCAAAAGGCACGTTTTACATGGAGGCAGCAAGAATCAGAACCAAGTGAAAAGGGTTTCCACTTATAAAACCATGAGCCCTTGGAAGACTTATTCACTACTGCGAGAACAGTATGGGGGAAACTGCCTACATGATTCAATTATCTCCCACAGGATCCCTCCCACAACATGTAGGAATGACGGGAGCTACAATTCAAGGTGAGATTTGGGTGGGGACACGGCCAAACCATGTCAAGAACCATCTGTACTTTGTTACAGCTGCCCTAGGGAACTAAAACATTTAGGTTTTCTCCCAGCCAGTTTCTACAACCACGCATCTTTCCTTTCTCATCTTTATTTGCACAATATCTCTAGAGGAGAGAGAAATATTCAAGAAGTGATGAATTTTTCCTCCATTTTCTTTTCCTTCAGTCTTGTCTTCCCCAATTTCCAAAGAGACTTTTTTTTCTTTACTTTTATTTTAGGTTCACTGGTACATGTACAATTTTGTTATATAGATAAATTGTGTATTATGGGGATTTGGTGAATAGTTTATTTCATCACCCAGGTAATAAGCATAGTACCCAATAAGTAGTTTTTCTGATCCTCATCCTCCTCCCACCCCTCACCCTCAAGTAGGTCCCAGTGGCTGTTGTTCCTTTCTTTGTGTTTAAATGTACTCAATGTTTAGCTCCCGCTTATAAGTGAGAACACGTGGTATTTGGCTTTCTGTTCCTGCATTAATTTACTTAGGATAATGGCCTCCAGCTCTGTCTGTGTTGCTGCAAAGAACAGGATCTCATTCTTTCTTTCTTTTTTTTTTTTTTTTCTTGGTGAGACCAGGTCTCACTCTGTCGTCCAGGCTTGAGTGCCGTGACATGATCTTGGCTTACTGCAACCTCTGCCTCCCAGGCTCAAGCAATTTTCCTACCTCAGCCTCCCGAGTAGCTGGGACTACAGGTGCCCACCACCAGGCCCAGTTAATTTTTGTATTTTTAGTGAAGATGGGGTTTCACCTTGTTGGCCAGGCTGGTCTTGAACTCCTGACTTCAGGTGATCCACCTGCCTAGGCCTCCCAAAGTGTTAGGATTACAGGTGTGAGCCACATGCCCAGCTTTAAAATAAAAGTCCCCACTAACTCATTCTATGAGGCCAGCATCATTTTGATACCAAAACCTGACAGAGACACAACATGAAAGACATATTTATAAGAAGCTCCTGACATAAAAATAAGTGGCTAATTCTATCCAAAAGCCAAACGGAAAAGAAAAGAAAGAGGAGCTATTAAATTCATCTGGGAACTTGTTTCCCAAGACACTTGAGCTGAGAACTCTTAGGCCTGGATGGCCCAACAGTAGTTGAAGAAGAGAACAGAGAAATAATAGGCCTCTAAAGAATCCTTCAGTTCAGATCTGATATCAAATCATCTAATTGAATTCAGATATTCTGCTTGCAATACATGCTTTAAGATTGCTGCACTGTTTTTAAGCAGTTGATCAGGGCAGACATTTAGACAGGTTTGGTTTTCTGGTTTTGTTACTGTTGTTTCTTCTTAGAAATTACAGATGAATTCTGATACTTGGAATTAGGTTGGAGTTAGCTGTTGCCTAAAGGAGTAGCCAAAAGGACTGACAAAGAGAAGATGCTTTTTTGTATTAATTTAGGAAGGAAGGTGGGTTCAAACAGCTGAGAGGTGAACAGATGGCAGTGCATGCTGGGAGTTCCTGGCAAAAAATCAGTCGCTAGAAGGGGTGCTTGAATGAAATGCTTTTGTGTCCAGGTTGCAGGAGAAACAGGAAGCTGAAACTAGATTTGGCAGCTTCTAATACAAAATTTATTAAAGTGAAATGAATTTTATTATAAACAAATGACAATTTATTTTTCATATCTCTACTCAATTTCCTCAGAGACATTTCCTGTAAGAGTTGAGCCTCTTAAATCACTATTTTCAGAGAGTAGAAAATTCAAATATGACAATGGGGTTTCAACTGTCCACATCATTAAGCTTTGAAAAGATGTCAGGAATCTAAGAGAAAGATCCAAATCTTGAGAAGATGTATTCCTTTCATTATGAAAATAACAGAAAAAAAAATATTGCATAATCATAGTGTTAATAAAATATTCAGATCTTGATCTGTCAATGAGAAAGCCAGAGCCTTGGACAGCTCTAGAAAAAGCCACTGGAAGCTGCTGCTCTTTGTAATGAAGGGTTCTTCTGCCAGATAACATGGGCTGTTGAAAGGCAAGTCTTTGCTGCATGGCTGGTCACTCTAAGCATTCCTCTGACAAGGACAATCTAGAGGTAGCCACTGTTTCTGAACCATGACAGTATCAAATACTCTTCCTTGCCCAGCAATGGACGATACTTCCTTTCTCACTTTGAGGCCTGTCCCAAAAGCTGCCTAATAAGCCTTGCAGCCGATACCAAAGGCAATTCAAATTCACTCTGAACCATGCTTCAGGAATCAGCATCAGCAAACAGTGGGACAATGACCATGCAAATTTCAAATAGCTAAGATACCTTAGTGAGGCTTTACAACACCAGCTCTATTTTCAAGTCAAGGATAATTGTGTCTACTGTTTTTCTCTGGGATCATCAGGTTGCTGCACTCAAGGGAAATCTTCCACCATATCTGTCCACTCCATACTTTTCATCCTTTTCCCTGTCCAGCCGGATGCCTGGCAGGTTACTGGCACTGTGCTGGATAGCAAAGACATAATTTCCAGGGGCACAAGAAGGTCTTTTCAGTCCTTATAGAATCCCATGAAAAGGAAATTCAACAAGTTATATGATGAAGTATGATAACTATTTTGATAGAGGAAGTAGGCTGCTGTGGGGATAAAGAAAAGTGTTTCTAATCTAGACAAGAAGAAAACAGAGAATGCTTCCTAAAGAGAAGCTTCTTAAGCCAAATGAGTAGAAGAGAGCCAGGGAAGGAAAAAAGGAGCATGTGCAATTAGTCAACAAAATCCCAGCCCCTACCTTAATTCAGTGATTGGTTCACCAATGACCCAATTGCTTCTGTAAATTTCTCCCCCAAGATATCCACTTGGTTCACTCCTTAATTTCATGTGGGTCTTTATGCAGATGTCACCCTCTTACTGAGGTCTCCCCTCACCACCCTATTACGCTACATCCCCAACATTATCAATTTATCTTCATAACATTCACCTAACTACAAATTTTGTTTGTTTCTTTTTTGTCTATTTTCTTCTGTACAAATATATGCTCCCTTTTTTTTTTTCTGTTATTTTCACTGTCATATCTTAAGAATCAAGACAGTGTTTGCAACATAACAGGCTCTTTGTAAATACATTTGGGCAGTCCATAAACACTCGCTGCCACTAATTGATTAAGGAGCCAAAATGAATTTGTGGGACGGGGTATGCTAACGTTGATGACCTTCACCCAAATCTCCTGACAGTTGCCAGTCATGATCTCAGCAAGGAAGCCTTGGCAGCAGAAAATAATAATAATAATATTTAATGTTTATTGAGTGATCATGGTATGCTAGACCCTGTTAATAATCAAAGACATCAGTTTCCTCGAAATAACTTTATGAGGTAGGGACTATTATTATCTCCATTTTGCAGATAAGGCAATGGAGACACAGAATGCTAAGCAACTTGCTCAAGGTCTCACACACAGAAATTTAGTCAGACCTCTGATAAATCGGGAGCCAGGATTCAAACCCCAATAATGGATCCAGAAGACTAGCAGTCTCCAGAAACAGAAACCATTCTGTACTCTGAAAACACTGGAGACTGATGTGAAAGATTAAATCTATTCTGGCAGGAAGAACTACAGAGCTTTGATTCAATATTTTATGCAGGAGTAGATAATGCTTTGTTGCAGGGAAACTGTCCTGTGTGCTATCGCATGTTTAGTGGCGTCTCCCTGTTCTCTACTCACTAGATGCTTCATGTTCCAAGTTGTGACAATCATAGTTACCTTCAGACATTACCAGTGTCTTCTTGGGGGAAGCAGTCAGGGGAGCAAAATCACCCCCAGTTCCCCAGTTAAGAATCACTGGCTTAATGTACTATAACAAAACTCATTATTCCGTAGTGCAGCATTTTTTTTTCCCAGTGTAATTATGGCATCATTTCTCAAAGTTATTTACAGAAGTTCCTCAAATACTTTTATTCAGCATTTCCATGGGGACTGTGTTTGCAGCTGCCCCTAAAGATGAGATTGTTCTAGAAGTCAAATAGACTGACAGGGGAGGTAAAATAGCAAAAATGACAAAAAAAGACACGAGGTAAATTTCCATTCTGTTTAATTATCCCCCTTTTTTTTTTTTTTTTTTTTTAGTTAGGGCTTTGCTGCTTAGGGGCGTTGTGTGTTTCCCTAGATTTGAAACATCAACTGACTGCAGGGCCCTTCTGGTGATATCAGAGCTTCTGCCATCGCTCCTAGAAGCCTTTGAAGGTGACGAAGAAAGAATGGAAGCCACCTTCATCTGCACATGCTATTTTTGCATATGATGTTCCCTCTGCCCGGAATGCTTCACTTCCACCTTCCCTTCATCACTTTCAGTGGTAACCCCCAGGTCTATTTCCTTTGTAAATATTACCTTCAGAAATAATCATGTGTATTCATTGGCTTATCTGCTGAATGTCTGTCTTCTTCACCACTCCCTAGTTATCACGAGAATGTAAGCTCAATGGAGCAGGAACCCATAACATTATCCCTAATTCCTAGAGAAAAACATGACTGATGCATAATATATGTTCAATAAATATGTGTTGAATTAATTCAATAATTCTAGACCCTAACTTATACTATTCAAGCTTTTTACATGTCTCTCTCTGAACCACAGACAAACCAATCATGAAATGATCTTTATGGAGAAGGCGTGACACGAGTCAAAGGAAGAGTCTTAAGAGTTGAGTCACTGAACATCATACTATTGTTAAGTCTGGAGGGGTGGTTTGGTTTAAGCAGCCAAGCAGCCCTGGAAAGCCTCACAGACAAACTTTGTCTATCTACCAAGATCTTCTTATACCAGTGTGGGAACATTAGTCTCTATGTGACTCAGCAACTTTTTGCTCCTACTGTGCACTCCACCCTTGTTATTCCTTCTTATGAAGAAAGTCTTGGGACTTTGCCCAACTGACACTGTTCTCACACTTCATTGTTTTGTCCTCTCTTCCTTCTCATTCAAGAGCTCACTTGGGAATAGAAGATTTTATGTGGGATTAAGAGAAATACAAATGTAATAAAAAAACAAAACTGGGAAAAGAAAAAAATGTTTTTAAATGAAACTATGTAATGACTATAGTTTGATTCATCAGTAGAAACACATGGAAACAGTTATCTCAAAATTCAACAGTTATGAAACTTGAAACCCACTTCAATATTTTATTCAGAACTATGTATTTGATCTTCAGGAATTCCATGTTAACTTTCTGCTCAAAGACCAAGGAAACATCTAATAGATTGATCAAAAGATTAATAATTCTATCTATTTTTTTATGCTGAATCCATATTGGAGAAACAAGAAATAGATCACCTAAAAAAAGAAAAGCCTTGAGTGGATATCTCACCAGCCAGGAAAATTCCAAATAAAGTTTGCTTCTTGTCCAAGGGCTGAAATGAGGCGAACATAACAGACGTGATAGCAGGGAACAGGTTGCTATTCTGAACTTGGTCTACTCAGTCTGCTCTAGGCATGGCCATCATTATACAGAAAGTCCGGTCACATCAGGTGGACAGAAACTGGACATTAACTTCAAGTTTTCTTTCCAGTTTTTATTTCTTGTATGCCATTCCTTTCCTGGTGTAATGACATAATACCACATGAATGTTGGCAAACCAATGATTCCAAAACTTATTTTCAAAAGTTATACAGTAACCATAACCATAGTGGTACATCACCAGGACAATTCAATTTCAAGTCTCTTCGGCAACTCCATGGGGGGAGGGAGCAGATGAAGGAGTAATCACCTTGTTCTGCAGTTTCCGAGTCAGGTACCTAATATTCTCATTCTCTCTCTCTCTCTCTCTCTCTCTCTCTCTCTCTGTCTCTCTCCCTCTGTCTCCTCTCTCCTCTTTCTCTCTCTCTGATCAAATGAATTACTCTTGCCTCCTCTAAGGTCTTTAGATTTTTTTTTTTTTTTTTGCAATCAGAAAACAAGCTTTGGAATCTCTGCTTCAATATCTTCATCTGAATATTAAAAAAAGAAGCAAAGTACCGTCAGCCTATGTTTATAAAGCAAGCTATCTGAGAAAATAATAGAAGTTCATTGACTTAGACAAAACAGGCTACATATAGTGGCTCTAATATATTAAATATTTTTATAGTACACTCATATTTGAACATATATAGTCAACCAAAAGCCAAAGGTCTTATTAATTAAGCAAAAATCAGAAAACGTATTATTAAATTTTAGTGTAACAAACACCATAACACAGGAAGGTACCACACAGATGAACTTCAGAGGACTATTTGGGCAAAGAGATCTAGAAATAAACTTCTTTATGAAAAGAAAATTGAAAAGAGAACATTCCCAAATTAAAAAATTTTTGCTCCAAACACTTCTTACAAACAGCAAAGATATTCAAGACTATTGCAAAAGAGGAGAGGGATTGAATTAAACTACTAATTACAGCAAAGACAGCTGGCAATTTACAGCCAATGAGGAGAGTGAGGGGGTCAGTGGATCAAAAATTTCTAAAGATGAGAGATTGTTGCTAAACTGATTTAGCAGGACTATTTGCAAAAACGGGGCTCAACAGGCCAAATTAGAAGCCTAGATGAGAAGAAGGCTCAAAGGAGCCTGACTAAAGTTGGCATAGGAGAGAATCTTTGTCAATGTGCAGGTGATGGATAGAAACAGAAACTAAAAGCCACTGTCCTACACAAAGTTGAAGAAAATTCTATGTGTGGTGTATTGAGTTTAGGGAGATAAAAAGCACCCTGGTGAAAAGCACCTGCCCACCACTTAGTCTGGGGCCTCCCAGAGTATTTGGAATGGAGCATGACATTCTAAGGACATCAGGAAATGTTTATTGAGAAACCTGAGTGAAAGTATGTCTGAGTCACATGCAACAGCAATCATGAAGTCAGGAATTTATGGAACTCTTAGTTCATCCACTCAGCATTCACTCAGCAAGTATTTATGGAGAGTCCAGATGTATTTATGGAGAGCCTATTATGTTACAAGCACTGTCTTAGGTGCTTAAGATATAGCAGTGAAAATAACAGAAAAAAAATTGTTCTCAGGGAGCATATATTCAGGTAGGAGGTAAAAGACAATTTAAAAAACAACAGATAAGTAAAATACGTAGTTAAATGAATGCCACGGAGAGAAATTGGTAGTGTGGGGATGTGGTGTGATTTAAATAGGGTGGTGAAGAGAGAGCTCAGTAAGAAGGTGACATCTGGACCAGGCACGGTGGCTCACGCCTGTAATCCCAGCACTTTGGGAGGCCAAGGCCTACGGATCACGAGGTCAAGAGATTGGGACCATCCTGGCCAACATAGTGAAATCCCATCTCTACTAAAAACACAAAAAAGAAATTAGCTGGATATGGTGGCACGCACCTGTAGTCCCAGCTACTTAGGAGGCTGAGGCAGGAGAATCACTCGAACCCCGGCGGGGGAGGTTGCAGTGGGCCAAGATTGTGCCACTGCACTCCAGCTTGACAACAGAGCAAGACTCCATTCCCCTGCCCCAAAAAAGTGACATCTGAATAAAGACCCAAATGAAATTAAAGAGTGAACCTGTAGATATTGGGGGAAGAAGTTAATAGAAGCAATTGGATGATTTGTGAACCAAATCACTGAGCTAAGGTATGGGCTGTGACTAATTAACCATCTTCCTTTCTTCCTTCCTGGCTCGCTTCTACTCATCCCTCAGGTCTTGACTTAATAAGCTTCTCCTTTGGAAACATTCTCTGTTTTCTTCTTGTCTAGATTAGAAACACTTTTCTGTAACCCCACAGCATTCTACTTTCTCTATCAAAAAAGTTATCACACTTCATCATATAACTTGTTGAATTTTCTTTCCATATTACTCTATAAAGACTGAAAAAACCTTCTTGTGCCACTCAAAATTATGTCTCTGATATCCAGCACAAGGCGGGAGGCAGCATTGTGCTGGGATCAGACTATTTGGATTTAGATAGTGGCTGTACCACTTTCTTAATATGTGCCTGTGGGCAAGTTACTTGGCCTTTTTGTGCCTCAGTTTCCTCATTTTTAACCATGGGAGAACAGACCTAGCAAGTACCTAGCCCAGAGTAGATGCTTGATATAGGAATCTAACAATTGCTACTTCCTCCGGAAACATTTCAGTCTGCAGGGAGCACTTCCTTCTGTGAATGTCAAGGAGGGTGTGACCCAATGCAATGAACATGAATTTTAAATTCAGATAAAGTGAATCAGTTTGGATACTCATATCCAATATTTTACAATTACATAAATTGGAATAAAAATATTTATTTCAAAAGTTGGTTGAGGATTAAAAAGAGACAACATACACAGGGGCCTGGCATACAGTAGGTGCTTAACAGATGCTTATTCTGTCATCATCATTACTCATATTTATCTATTATTATCCTTCCTTTGCACTTCACTGTCTGATACCTTATAAACGTCTCTTGTGTAGTCATTTAACTTTTCCTTAGGCCCACACTCTGGCTTCCCCAGTAGAGTGTAAGTTATTTGGGGTAGAACTATGTGTTTCACTTCTCAGAGATTCTCATAAGGCCTTGCACAAGACCATTCCCAGAGTAGGCACTCATATGAATTGAATGAATAATAAATAGCAGAAAGAGAGGTTTTGATAAGTCAAGGGTTATATGAAGAATAGACCTAGGAATGGTTCATGGAAATCAATGTAAATGACTCTTGCAAATGAGCAGATTGAAATATATTTAGAGCTCCCTTAGGGGAAAAAAATTTCATTTCCATTCCTAGGATAGATATTTATCTGTTCAGAATCCTTCAGATTATAGTTCTGCCGCCTGAAGAAAGAGGTAAGGTCTCAAGATTACTTCTTGATCTACTATACATATATATATATATATCCTCACTCTATTTCTGTGTGTATGAGTGTTTTTAAAATCAATGTATCAATAAATGTAGAGAGAATGAAAACAACATGATTGCCTGAATGAGATGTATATGTTTCCACAGGGTACAAATGAAATATTCCAAGTGATAATACAATTACAGTTCAAAGTATTACAAAGAAAAACTAGATATATTTTTATTAGATGAAAGAATCTCACTGCAAATAAACCAATCTGCTATTTTAATACGAAACACAAAAACTTTGAATTATGCAAAAAAGTAATGCCCTGCTTCTGATGATTATAAAATGCATTACTAAAGACCATGATGCATCATTTATAGGCTACTATTGGAAATCTGAGCTCTGAGAGATGATTAGTTTAAATAACTCTCAGGGAAAGTGGCTTGGCATAGGCGAAAGATATCTACTTCACAAAATAAGCCCACCAAATGTGAAACAATGAATTAAAGAATTTACAAATCTGCTCAACAAAAGCATAGGTAAAAAGAAAAACAGGAATCCTTTTATCAATTGCTTAAGTATGTATGTATGTATGTATTATTTATTTATTTATTTTTAATTAATGTATTTTTGTTGAAACAGGTCTCACTCTGTCTTCCAGGCTGAGTGCAGGGGCATGATCACAGCTCATGCATCCTCAGCCTCTCGGGTTCAAGCGATCCTTCCACCTCAGCCTCCCGAGTAACAGCACTACAGGTGCGCACCACCCGACCCAGCCTTCCAAAGTGCTGGGATTACAGGTGTCAGCCCCTGTGCCTGGCATCTTCTTAAATATTTAAATACAGCAGCGTTTCTCACTCTGAGAACCAAGGACAGTTGGAATATCCAGAGACATCATTTCAGAGGTCATAAATTATGTCACATTTTAAAATCATTTTGCATGTTAACAATCTTTTACAGTCTTAACAACAAAACTGTATTAGTTTTCTATTACTGCCATAACAAAGTGCCACAAACTTAGCGGGGTTAAAACAACAAAATTTATTATCTTCCAGTTCTGGAAGTCAGACAGCTAACCCAGTTATCACTAGACTAAAATCTAGGCGTCAGCCATCCTGGGCTTTTTCCGGAGGCTCTAGAGAATCCACTTTCTTGCCTTTGCAGCTTCTAGAGTCTAGCCACATTCCTTGACCTTATTCCTTCATCAAAGCCAGTGACGATGCATGTGTCTGATTGCTACCACCGTCACTTCTCTTTTTCTGACCAGAGCCTGGAAAGGTTCTGCAAGTATATGAATTCAGATGATTAGATTAGGCCGACCTGAATACGCTCCCTGTTTCGAGATCCTTAAACATAATCACATGTGCAAAGTTCCATTTGCCACGTAAGGTAACATATTTATAGACTAGAATACAGATGTCTTTGGTGAGCCATTATTCTGCAAAACACAAGAACTCTTTCCATGTACAATTGGAACTATAAAACAGTTTTTTGGAATAATACTTTAGCTTTATAAATCAGCATTTTTCAGGTTGGAGTAGGTAGACATGCAATCTTGAATACCTTTGTTAATTTTAAGGTATTGGGACATTTAGTTTTTTCTGTTAGTTCTAGACCTGTTGTCTAATCAGAGGTAAGATTCCTATAGGAAACAGTTAACTTTGTTCAGCTCTATCACCAAAGACCTCATCTGGTAGGGATACCATCTTGCAAATATATACTTTGAGTTCAAGAGGGTCTATGCTAAAGGGCACAGACAGCATTATACACAATGTATTCTCATTTCTGGAAAACCAACTCAGTAATCATTTTCTACTCTAGTGTGTCAGTATCATCATTACCTTGTAGAAAGAAGAGTCCATTAGGCAACTCTTCATAGAATAACATAGGAGACTCTTACCAAGGGACTGCGAGCCTGAAGGAACTCACATTTCCTGCTCTGTTCTTTTACTTCTTATACAGAAGAAACAGGACTCTTTGCTCAATCAGCATTAGAAACAGCAACAGTTTGCCAAGTAGCAAGTGAAAGGTGTTATAAGCAGACGACGAGCAGTGGGACAACGTTAGAGATAAATGGGAAATAAGATCATAGAGAATGGTGGTTCTTTATCAAGGGCCTATTCAACTCCTGAGGATCTCTGGACTTCCTGATATTCTGAGTACTTGTAAATTTCTCTTTTTTTTTTTTTTAAGTGATAGGGTCTCCCTCTGTCAATAGGCTGGAGTGCAGTGACAAGACCACAGCTCACTGCAGCCTGGAGTTCCTGGACTTAAGCGGTCTTCCTGCCTCAGCCAAGCAGCTGCAACCACAAGTGTGTGCCACCACACCCCTCCTAATTTTATTTTATTTTTTATTTCTTTTGGACACAGGGTCTTGCTTTGTTGCCCAGGCTGACTTGAACTCCTAGCTTCAAACAATCCTCCCACATTGGCCTCCCAAAAGGCTGGAATTACAGGTATGAGCCATCACCATTACGGGTTAGAGGCCCTCGTGGAAAACTCAGCCTATAAATTATTTTTAAGAGAAAATTCCTACTATTCATGGGATTCTCAAAAGTATGACTTCCACAAAATTGAGAACCGCTGTTCTCACATGAGAAAAAGCACTAGCCCGAGAATTCTGAGAAATATGGTAATCAACCAATAAAATGGAAAATGAGAATAATTGGCAGGGAAGAGGAGAGGGCAGAAGGCATATTTATATGTTCAAGAATGATATGAGCAGGGAAAACTCACAGATTTTTTTCATGACCAGTTGCCTTTTTTCTTTTCTACCACACTGCACAGCCCAGCACAGCTACCTGATCCTCACAGAAACATGGAACTTGGCTTTTGCTTTTGGTTCTTGACAGCATTCATTATTGTGTCCTCAAGTGTAGAGTCACTGCATTTATAAAACGTGAGGAGTGCACATGTTCTAAAGACACATTTACACGCCCACGTACAAACTCAAGCACACATCCAGACACACAGCCTGTTGTAAAGGGGGCTATCACATCTCCCCAACTGTACTTTTCCTATCAAATTAACCTAAAATATATATATTTTAAAAATACCACTCTGAGATACTTTTTATACAGCTTATTCTTAATGATTCAGTTTACCACCACCGGCAGCAACAGCAGCCCCACAAAAGGAGAAAGTGTATTACTGGCAAAAGTATTGTACCCCAGAAACGGAAAGGGTGTGAGATCAGTCTTTTGGAAATATTTACTCACATTAACCTGTGTTTAATGTGTCGAATGTCAAATTCTACAAGTCAGTCAACATACTCTGATCTCTCATTGTGTCTTTTTATCACTTTTTCTCACATAAATAGTTTGAGTTTCCAAATCTCTGCCATTCCTTTATAAATACAGCTCATTCGTGTTTTGTTAAAACAGTCCATGTTACTTCTTGTGTTCCAATTGCCCAACAGAAGGTGCATTGAATTTTCCTGGGAAACAGGGACAATGTCTGGTTATAAAAGTTTAGGGTATTCCCTCTCTCCCCTCAGAGCATTTTAGACATTTAAGAAAGTTAAAGCCTGGGGGAAAATATGAACAACCTGCTTGGAATATGCACACAATTACATATCTTATTTGTAAAAATTGCTACCACCATAGTGCTAGGCAATACAAAAAGCAAACATTTATCCCTATGTAACTTACACAGCTATTCTTTTCTTCATCTCCACCAATGGCTAAATGGCCTACATGATAACTGCATCGCATCATTTGGCATAAACATACCAAGATTCCACATATAAAATTGTGAGATTGGATTTTGCTTTTATTAATAAGTGAGGCAGTAAATATTAGATAACATCAATAGCCTCACAGAAAATGACAGCACCAAAATTCCAAGAATAGCCCAGCAAAGAAATATATTTAAACAATCTTTTTTGGTGGCTAGCAAAGACATTTAATTTTCCAAAAAGCAAGAGACTTCATCATGTATACATACACATATATACATATATGTATGCACACATATATATACATACACACAAACATACGCGTATCTCACACTGGATCTTGAACCTGTAAGTACCTTATAAATTCAATAAAATTGATTGTATAATATGGGCCAGAGGAAAAAATTAAGGATTTTGACTCACATGAACCCATAACATGGATTAGAATTTTACATTTGCTACTCACCAGGTGTTTTATTTGGGACAAAAGATGTTACCTCTCTGAGCCTTGGTTGTTTTCCTCAGGTATAAATGGAGAAAAAATGCCTTCTTGTAAAAGTATAGAGAAGAATTGCTTGTACCTAGCATATGGTAGGCATTGGATAAATGAAAGCTGTTAGCATTAATCATGTAATTGATCGATTCATTCACCAGATGCCGAGATCCTGCTCTCTTTGGCACTGTGCCATCATAAAACCCTGAATATACTCTGATTTAATGCAATGGTACATATTTCAGCTCACATTTTTTATAGTGTTCAATTTAATTTATATATCCATATCTACCATCCATATTACGTATAGTTTGTTTGTTTGTTTTTTAGACAAAGTTTCACTCAGTTACACAGGCTAAAGTGCAGTGGCACCATCTCAGATCACTACAACCTCCACCTCCCCAGGTTCAAACAATTTTCCTACCTCAGCCTCCCAAGCAGCTGCGATTACAGCCATGTGTCACCACACCTGGGTAATTCCTGTATTTTTGGTAAAGAAGGGGTTTCACCATGATGGCCAGGATAGTCTGGAACCCCTGACCTCAAGTGATCTGCCTGCCTCGGCCTCCCAGAGTGTGAAATTACAGGTGTGAGCCACCATGCCTGGCTTAATTTATATTATTTTAAAATTTACCTTATTTTATTTAGAGACATGCTGGACAGCAGTCGCATGACCATAGCTCACTGTAACCATGCACTCTTGGCCTCAAGCAATCCTCTTACCATAGCTCATGTGTGAGCCACCCCACCTGGCCTTAACTTATATTCTGTACCCTCATTCTACCTGTTGAAGATACCTAATTCAGGTAAATCAACCTTTCCATCTTTTCTCTGGTGTTATTATACATGATTTAGAGAGTAATTAAAAGGAGAGATATAAGGTCATGGTCTGGGGAAGGAAAAAAATAAATAAAAATTAAAAACCAATGATTGATATTAAAACAATATAATAAGTTCTATTGCAGTGTGATGATATTTTGAAATACTGGCACCATTTCTTAGTTAGAACCCCATTCTTTTGCCCCATTTTAGTATTATGGGGTTTTTATTTTGGTTTTGGCAAGAGGGTAAAAAGCAGAGGTAAAGCTTTTGAGTTTCAAAAGCCTAGCCCCAAGCCAACTCAGAGGCAACAAAATGGGGTTAGATAGAGCCTTCTCATATGCCTCCTCCCACCTTCCACCCATTTCACTCTCTACTAAGTAACACTTCTCAGAGTGTAGGGAGGGAAAGAGTCAGAAGAAACCGAAGAACTTAGAGGCACTGGGCCTGTATGCAGGTGAAAGGGGTCTGACACGAACCCCAACTAAAATGAAGAGCTCCCAGAGTAGAAGAATTCAACCCAGGAAAAGAAATGTCAGCATGCTGTATCTGGGCGGGGTGGGGCCTCAGACAGCCTCATTGAGTTAACAGAATGGCCTCTTGCTTCTGAGAGCAATCCAGAAAGAGACAAGAGTCCTAGCATCCTGAACATTCACATTTTCCAACATTGCCTGGAAATACACACTTTCATGTGCTCAGGAAGGGCACCAAAGTAGGGAGTTTGGCTGAATATGAGGGTCTTTCAAACCTGAGAATAAGGGTGGTGCTATAGTCACCTGTCTGGACCAACAACCAAAAGAAGAGAGAAAGCAGAGAATGGGCTTCAAGTGGAGGCTAGCAAGAACAGGTGATGACTAAGAACACATTCCCCATCTCATTTGCTTTGGGTCTGTATAAGCCTTTTAAGCTACGTGGGTTTAGACATAACCCCAGAGAAAAGACAGAAAAAATATCCTAATTTATCTGAGCTTAGATAGCAAGAGGTAGAATGAGGGTTCCAACTGCAAATTGAACTAGGCAATAGAAAAAAAAAAAATTGTGAGCTGAAATGTGTACCTATTGCACTATGATCAAAGTGTATCCAGGGTCACCGAATTCCACAGAGGAGAGGCTAGAGAAATCAGAAAAGGGAGGTTAACTTTATAATTGAAGGATGAAAAGGAGTTCTGTGCAGGACCAGGAGTGCTCTGGACAGAGAGAAAAGCTCCATGTAATGGTACAAAGGTGGGCATGGTAAGTTTGGGAACTGGGAAGTAACTGGGTGTGTTTGGTCTTAAGGGACCAGATGCGGGGTGGGAGGGGGTACAGCTGGAAAGGAAAACCTGGATCAGACCATGAAGACTATTAAATTGAATGCCCTAGTACTGTAGGGGGAACATTCTAGCAATTACATAGAGAGTGATTTAGGAGGGAGAGATGAGAGGCTTATACTAAAATAAGAGACCACAAGTCCAATCTAGCTCAGACAGAAAATGAAAACAGAATAGATGAAAACAGAAAGCAAATGAAAAGCAAAAGAAGGCATTTAATACATCTAGGAAGAATTAATATAAAAGAACAGGCAGAAATTGATTTAAATGACATTTTTCACTTATGGAAGTCCTAGTTGTATGTCTAATTTTGATTTTCTTTTTCAGAAATCTTTTATAAAAAAACATCAAATCCTAAGACAATGAAATATCTACATTCTGATTTGATATTTCTGGTTAGATAGATGTTCCCATTTCTGTACATTTTTAAAGGAGAGCTATGTGGCTAAGACATGAATGTGGTTAGCTTCGAAACAATGTTTACTTTTTCCATCAAAGGTAGGTTTTCAGTGAGATCTAGCTCTTCAAGGTAACATTCTTTCAGGCAAGTATAAGATTTCTGAGGCTTTCCTTCATTATTGCTGGATATATTTCTTGTTTGGTTATGATTTTTCTTTTCTATTCTTATTTAAAATTATTACAATTTACTCTTCTCGTTTCACTATAGTTAGGTGAGGTCATGTAATAAGAGGAATTCAGTATTTCTGAAAAAGATGCGAACATGCAGAAAGATGGACCAGAGAAAAACATCTTGTTCGCTAATTATAATTCCTTTCCATTTGCCTAGTTACATATTGCAGCTTCTCAGGTGCTTTTTAGTTTCCTGCTGTGATACATCCCAAAATTGCTGGACTCTAAAACGCTTTCCTTTGGACAGAAAAATAAATACTTAAAAAGCAAAGTTTAGTTCTTCAAAGCCAGAAAACAAAGTTTAATACTTTTCCTGTGTACTGCTATGTCCAAATGCACAATCAGCAAGTAGTTCTTTCTTGCATAAATGCTGGGTTTAAGCATTATGTATCACTTAATCATTATGTCAATGCTAAACCAAAGTAGAGAGAAGTGATGAAATGGCCTGACCATCCTAATTCTATATCTCAAGCAGTGTTTTCCCTAATGTTTTTCTCTATTATATTCATTTTTTTGTTATAAAAATAGTTTAATCATATGACCCAAAGAAAACTGGAAAAGAAAAAAAAAATGGCATTTAAAAGACTAGAGTGGAGAAAGACTGCCTAAGGCCAGGGAAACTGGAGTGTAATTGATTAAAAGCATTACAGCACACAGGAAAGAATATATTGTAGAGAATGGGGCTAGAACAACAGTAGAAGCATAGAAAAAAAGAAAATCAGAGGGATAAAAATAATCCTACACTAGGTGGGTGCAGTGGCACACACCTATAATCCCAGCTACTCAGGAGGCTGAGGCTGAAGGATTGCTTGAGCTCAGGAGTTCAAAGCCAGCATGGGCAACATGGCAAGAACCCATCTCAAAGAAAGAGAAAAAAAATAATAATCTTGTTTGATATGCAGCAATACTGCTAGGTGTCCTGTGTCCTGCAAACAAGGGCAAATAGGGAAAGATTTCACATGCAGATCTGCTAGAGCCACATTGTGGGGCGAACTCACAGTAACAGCAATGGTGGCAAGTAGTGTGGGATTCTCTTGCTCATCAATTGGCAAATTGGAAAGACCAGATATCAGACTCCAGGAGAAAGACCCCAACTCTTGGTTGAGAGGCCTTTAAATTACATGAGTAATATTGAATTATTACTCCTTACCTGATCAGGGACCAGGAAACAAGAGCGATATGAACTAGAAGAACTGGGACTCTAAAAGTGATCAGAAGCTGGGGCACAAGCCTTGCAATTGTCCTGTATGATGTCGCAGAGTAGCAGCAGGGTTAGCTACATCTATGTTCACGGATGGGGAAGCACTCACCTTTCCCTGGAATGATGAGAACTGGGATCTAAACCTTGGGAGATCAGCCTTGGACAATAATCCCATTCTCAACTTTGTCCATCCTGATAAAGACTCTGATTTTTGGCAGATCATTTGGCTATGCAAGATAGAGACTTCATGATTCTGGTTTTCGATGGCGTTTCCAGGAACCCATTCCAGAGAAGCTAAGCTTCCCAGTGGACTGACCAAATGAGGTTTTTGCAAACTTGTAGGCCAGTTCCTGAACAGAGCAAACTTTACAAGATTATGGCAACTTATAAAGTCCCTTTGAATAATCACCTCACTTCTCCTTCCACTTCTTCAATCTTGCCTCACGCTTTCTTTTTTTGTTTTGTTTTGTTGTTTTTCTTTCTTTTTGAGACAGGGTCTCACTCTGTCACCCAGGGTGGAATGCAGTGGTGCAATCTCAGCTCACTGCAACCTCCACCTCCCAGACTCCAATGATTCTCCCACCTCACTCTCCCAAGTAGCTGGGACCACAGGTGCATGCCATGCCCAGCTAATTTTTGTGTTTTTTGGTAGAGATTGGGTTTCACCATCTTGCCCAGGCTGGTATCAAACTCCTGGACTCAAGCGATCCACCCACCTCGGCATGTCAAAGTGCTGGGATTACAGGCGTGAGCCACTGCGCCCGGCCATTGCCTCATGCTTTCTGTTCTAAACTTTTAACAATCACAATCGTAATAGAATGCAGTCACCTGAATTGATTAAAAGAGCATGATATTTCAATACAATCCAATTCACAGGAAATAAAAAGAGTTTATGATAGTCTGTTGTGCTAGCTCTCATTAGCCAAGAACATATGGTACACGATAAACATGGGGGCAAAATATATATTTGGTGTCCTGTAATAAACTGTCATATACATTTTATTTTTAGAAAGTATTTTAAAGAAAAAATAAAAATGGATGGACTGCACAACTTGACTAAAAGAATTTTCTGGGGTCGTGCTGTCCTTAAGCGTAATTACTGGCTATACCACTTAGCAGCTGTGTGACAATGAGCAAGTTATTTGGTTTCTGTAAGCCTCAGCTTTCTCATCTGTTAAAAAGGGAAAAGAACAGCCTGGTCTCATTAGGTTATCCTCATGATTAGACCAGTATGATGTATGTAAAGCTCTGAGAACAGTGCCAGGCATACAGTTAGTGCTACTAGCTGTTATTCTTTTGAGGATTGAGACAATCCCTGTAAAACACTTAGCGTTCTGCCTGGCTCAATTTGTATGATCATTAGATGTTGGCCATTACCACTATTATTAGCCAGTCACTTAACATACCCCTCTCCTTGTTCAGCCAGCAAGGGGCAGGGCTGGTAGCAGCAGGGAGCGGACTCTTGCTAGGGTGGCCATGCTGCTAAGGAGGGCTTCTGCTGTTATCTAGCCGTCCCCGCAAGAAGACTGCTCTTGCTACTGCCCAACTCAGATAAGAAAGGGGAAGGGTTTCCTATGAAGACCTTCTAGAGCTCAAATAAGAAGCATCCCTGTCTACTTTCTTTCCCTCATCTTCAAGAAACAGACACAAGGAAGGGCCAGGAACGCTTGTCTGAAAGGCTCTGAACAGGCTGAGACGACCCAGCACAGTCCTCATAGGCACCTCAATAAACCATAACGCTTGCATTATTAAAATAGGCTTTCTTTTGAGAGCAGTTTCAGGATCACAGCAAAATTGAATGGAAAGTTTTCATAATCACTCTGCCTCCACACATGCACAGCTTCCCCACTGTCAACATCCCCCACCAGGGTGGCACATTTGTTATAATGGATGAACCTGCATTGACACAATATCACCTGAAGTCTATAGTTTACATTAGAGTTCACTTTAGTGTGTTTCCCATGGGTTTGAACAAATATATGACATGTATCCACCTTTATAGTATCTTACTGAGTCATTTCACTGCCCTAGAAATCCTCTGTACTCTGTCTATTCATTCCTCCTTCCCACCTAACCTCTAGCAACCACTAATCTTTGACTGTTGACATTTCCATGGAATCACACAGTATCTAACCTCTTCAGATTGACATCTTTCACTTAGTGATAGGCAGATAAGACTTTTCCTTATCTTTTCATGATTGGTAGTTCATTTACTTTGTTTTTTGTTTGTTTGCCTGCTTGTTTTTGAAACAGGGTCTCACTCTGTCACCCAGGCTGGAGTGCAGTGGTGAAATCGTGGCTTACTGCCACCTTGACCTCCCGGGCTCAAGTGATCCTCCCACTGCAGCCTCCCTAATAGCTGGGACCACAGGTGCACACCCAGACAATTTTTGCATTTTTGTAGAGATGGAGTTTCACCATGTTGCCCAGGCTGGTCTCAAACTGCTGGATTCAAACAATCCACATGCCCTGCCCTCCCAAAGTGCTAGAATTAAAGGTGTGAGCCACTGCACCTGACCAACTTCATTTGTTTTTATCCCTGAATATGAGTTCATTGTCTGGATATACCACAGTTTATTTATTCATTCACCTACTGAAGGACATATTGGTTGCTTCCAAATTTTGGCAATTATGAATAAAGCTGCTATAAACACCCATCTGCAGGTTTTTGTGTGGACATAAGTTTTCAATTCCATTAAGTAAGTCAAGGAGTGTGATAGCTGCAACTTTGAACCATATGCTAAGAGTATATTTAGTTAGGTAAGAACTGCCAAACTCTTCTAAAGTGACTGTACTATTTCGCATTCCCACTAGCAATGTATGAGAGTTGCTGTTGCTCCCCTTCTCACCAGTATTTCATGTTGTCAGTGTTTTAGATTCTGTCTATTCTAATAGGTGTGTAGTGGCATGTCGTTGTTATTCTAATTTGGAAACTCCTAATTACATAGGATGATCATTTGCCATCTGTGTATCTTCTTTGGCATGGCAACTGTTCAGGTCTTTTTCCTATTTCTTTCTTGCATTGTTTTCTTTCCCTCCTTCCTTCCTTCCTTCCTTCTCTCCTTCCTTCCTTCCTTCCTTCCTTCCTTCCTTCCTTCCTTCCTTCCTTCCTTCTCTCCTTCCTTCCTTCCTTCCTTCCTTCCTTCCTTCCTTCCTTCCCTTCTTTCCTTCCTTCCTTCCTTCCTTTCTTCCTTCCTTCCTTCCTTCCTTCCCTTCTTTCCTTCCTTCCTTCCT
>NW_022436942.1:50691626-50703299 GCF_009761245.1 Sapajus apella
CTTCCTTCCTTCCTTCCTTCCTTCCTTCCTTCCTTCCCTCCTTCCTTCCCTTCTTTCCTTCCTTCCTTCCTTCCTTCCTTCTTTCTTTCCTTCCTTCTTTCTTTCTTTCTTTTAGAGACAGGGTCTTGCTCTGTCACTCAGGCTGGAGTCCAATAGTGATTTATACCTCACTGCAGGCTCGAGTTCTTGGGCTCAAACAGTTTTCATGCCTCAGCCCTCTGTGTAACAGGGACTGCTGGCATGCAATACCGTGCCCGGCTAAGATTGTTTTTTGTTTGTTTGTTTGTTTGTTTTTGTAGAGATGAGTATGTTGCCCATCCTAACCTTAAGAGATCCTCAACCTCCCAAAATGCTGGGATTACAGGCATGAGTCACCCTGCCTGGCCTGTTTGCTTATTGCTAATTATAAGAATTCTCTGTGTATTTTGGATAGCAGTTCTTTATCAGATATTTATTTTTCAGGCTGGATGTGGTGGCTCACCCCTGTAATCCCAGCACTTTGGGAGGCTGAGGTGGGAGATTGCTTGAGCCCAAGAGTTCAAGATTAGCCTGGGCAGCAAAGTGAGACCCCCACACCACCAGTCTCTACAAATAACAAGAAAAGTTAGCCAGACATGGTGGTGCATACCTGTGGTCACAGCTACTCAGGAAGCTGAGGCAAGAAGATCACCTGAGTTCATGAAGTCGAGGCTGCAGTGAGCTGTGATCACGCCACTGCACTCCAGCCTGGGTGATGGAGTGAGACCCTGTTTCCAAAAAAAGAAAAAAAGACATGTATTTTACAAATATTCTCTCCGAGTCTTCTCATTCTCTTGATAACATTTCCACTATAATATCTATTATAAAACTGTTTTTCTTTCTTTACAGCAAGGCTAATGCTATTGCTTTTGTGTCCATCATGAAAAGAACACAAATAGATGGCAGAAAGAGAGACCACAGTGCAAGAAACAACACACATTGCAGACACACCCAACTCAGGAAGGCCAGAGTGGTTCTCATTGGCTGAATGTGTACAGTCCAGTTTGCTGAGCCACTGCTTATTGGCTAAGTGCCTATGATAACAGAACATGGAAACAATATTGATCACAATGTAGTATAACAGATAATAATCTATATAAATTGTTTTAAGGAAATATTTTAGAGACAAATACCATTCTGATGAGTCAAGCACATAAAATCCATGATAAAGAGAATGTTTTGGATGGGTAGGGGAGGTTAGTTTCAAGGGACCATTCCTCCTCCTGGAGGACTGCAGTGTTGCCCTTCCAAGTTACAGCAAAAGCTGCCTGGAGAAATGCAAGGGGTCTTTGTGGGACCCTGAAGACCTCCTGAATCTGGATTAAAAAGTGAATCTTTATTTGGTTAAGAAGACAAGAGTGCATAAATCCTGGAATCTGTCATAGAGGAAGGGTAGTCTGAGTCTGGTTTGGTATTTGTATACTGTGCTGAAGAGCACAGAAATTTCTGAGAGATTATGCACAAAAGTAGGTCTTGAGCTACCTAAGTGCGCTGTTCCTGACACGTGAAAATTATACACGGAGGTGTCTCAGGTGATGCCCAAATCATGCAGGACCCTTGAAGGAGATACCTTACTGTCTTGTGCGATGCCAGGTATCAGACACACACATCTCCAAACTTAATATAAAATGCTGAGCTCTGATATTAAATACAAAATATTACACATATTTATAAAGGTCACTTGCTGTTGGCAGCAACCGCCTGAGGAAAGGCTAAGGCTCAAGACACTGCGTGTGGGAGTGGCCATTCACTTCAACCGTTCTCCATCCCATCCGCCGCTAAGAAAGGGCTGCAAGATCTTGAAAGTCCAAGAAATGAATCCCCAGAGCTGCCTTCTAACATCAGGAGGCTCTCTGCTCACATTATTGTAATGTCACAGAGGCCAATGCAAAAGAGTTTAGAGCTTCCACTCTCAGCTACACCCACAGAAGCTGTGCTACATGTGCTCCTGGAGCCAGCTTACAGCTAAGTATCCCCACTCCAGGCACACCGACCCAGCAGAGATCCTGAGGCATACCCTTTCTCTGTCTCTCTTCCTATAGCTTATCAAGTAGGGGAAACAGTCAATTAGAAGCCTCTGAGATTGATCACACCAGCTTTCAAGAAACTTGCATTTTAATTCAACATCATCCATAGGTTCAGAAAAAAAGAAAAAAAAAAAAACAACAACTCCCATTTTAGACCTATCCTCAATGCTGGCCTTTATGCCAAAAATCAACAGCCATAATAAAGGCCAAATACTCCATTTCTACTTCACTTTAACAGATTGTATTTTCCATTCTGATGTTTTACATTCAATACATCTTTAAAAATACTCTGAAAACAATACACTGAGTCATAGCCCATAAATTAGGATGTAATCTTAAAAACACAAGTCTAACCTCTCCATTTTAGAGAAAAGTAAACTATATTCAGTTGAGATGAAATACTTTCCCCAGGTTATCTGTGATAGATCTCATGCTACGAAGGACCTTATTTAAGCTAAAAGACATGATATGATACAGTCGTTCTGTTTTTACTATACAAAATCCATTTACCATTCTCTTGGGCCTCAATTTTCTGAAGGGAACACTTGCCTCCCTTCACCCCACTCCTCTGTAAGCTATGCACCAAAACGGACACATAGACAGACACCCTCTCAGTCTTTGCCATTCTGGTAGAGTAAGTGACACAAACATAAAACAACCAGCACATGGCATTTGTGCTGACCACAGTAATTGGTTCAGAAATGGGCAGTGACTCAATCAGGGCAAAAAAGAGAAAACGAGACTTTTACTAGCAATGCTGAGACAAAGCCCTTCACTCTACCCACAGAGTTGAAGTACGAAGACGTAAGAACCAGAGGTATTATAGCTATCCTACAGCCACAAAAGGCCAGCCTGTGTCAGAAGAAAACAACACCGGGGAAAGCAAAGCAGAGGATGTTTTCTTAATCCTTTTATCAAACCACACCTGAAGCCAGTCTTGAGCCCTTGAGTTTTCAGATACATTGAGTGAATAAATTCCTTTTCTAACCTAGTCTCAGAGGTTAGTTTTGAACTTACTGTTCCTCTGCCTGGAACACCCTCCCCGCCTAGATAACCACATGGTTAGCTCTATCCCTTCCTTCAGAACTTTATTTTAAATAAAATACTTTTTAACGAAGCATTTCCTGACCACCATATTTAAAATTGCAACCTGACCTTTAACTTTTTTTTTTTTTTTAAGACATAGCGTCTTGCTGTTTTGCCCAGGCTGATCTTGAACCCCTGGACTAAAGTGATCCTTCCATCTCGGCCTTCCCAAGTGCTAGGATCACAGACGTGAGCTACCACGCCCAGCCTCATCTTTAACATTGTCTATATTCCTTCCAGTTTTTCCCTCTGTGTTAATTATCAACATCCAATACTCTATATTTTATTAAATTCCTTCATTGCCTCACACTAGAACGTCAGCTCAGTGAAATCACTTATCTTTGCAATGTTCATTGCTGAATTTACGGTCTCTGGAAGAACCCCTGGCACAGAGTAGGCACTCAAAGAAAACTGGTTGAGTTGAGTGGATGAATTAATTCACCATATCTATCACACCGTCCACAAGTGATTTTCATTTTAGGAGACATTTTTTACTTTTTTTTTTTTTTTTTTTTTTGACAGTCTCTCTGACTCAGGCTGGAGTGCAGTGGCACAATCTCGGTTCACCACAATCTCTGCCACCTAGGTTCAAGCAATTCTCCTGCCTCAGCCTCCCAAGTACCTGGGATTACAGGTGTGTACCACCATGCCCAGCTAATTTTGTATTTTTAGTACAGATGGGGTTTTGCAATGTTAGCCAGGCTGGTCTCAAACTCCTGATCTCAAGTGATCCCCTCACCTCAGCCTCGCCAAGTGCTGGGATTAGAGGTGTGAGCCACCATGCCTGATCGAGATTTTAATTTTAAACTTTATGCTGATAGTCATCATGAGCACAGAGAATGACCACAGTAACAAACACGGACACGTTACGAAAGTACAAGAACCTGACAATAACCTCATTGTCTTTCTTTCTGATCTGTAAATACTGACTCCCCACTAAGAGGATTACCTGAAATCCCAAACACCTTGGCTTTTTCTTCTAAAATATTGGAGTTTGCCTGTTTCCTCTGCTGGCCCTTACCTTTAGGCATAGAGGTATACTCCTACCTTCAGGAAGGAACAATTCAGTCAAAGAAACAATAAAGTCAGTCTGGACAATATAGTAAGATCCAATCTCTACAAAAAGTCAAAAAAAAAAAAAAAATCCAGGCATGGTGATGCACCTGTCTTCCCAGCTACTCAGGAAGGCTGAAGCAGGAGAGTCACTTGAGCCCAGGAGTTCAAGAATGCAGTGAGCTATGATGTACCGCTGCTGATGGAGTGAGATCCTGTCTGTAAAAAATAAAAATAAAAAACAAAGAAGAAACATACTAGGTTCTGTTTTATTAAATTGAGTAATTTGCATCTCAGCACCCACAGGGATCAAGATAAAACCTTTTCTGACTCTCAGAAGAATAATCTGTCTTAGTTTTCCCACGTTTTTCAATAGCAAGAAAGATAAATGAGTATATTTTCTGTTATTAAAACCTAACCCCAGCACCCTTCTAATGGCTAAGATAAGAAAATACCCATAATGCATGCAGCCCTGCATGAGGCCATTACCATTAATATTAACCTCCTTGGCAGCTCTAGGATAGAGTATAACCACAGCTATTCTTGTTCCTTCCCATGTTCTTTCCTGCAACTTTAAATTAACACATAGGTCCCAGGAATTCTCCAAACTCTCTGTGGCAGACCAAGGCTAATGTTGCAGTATCGCTTTTTGAGCAGTTTTTTGAAGCAAACCATCTATTAGTCCAAAAGAAAACTTGGGAAAACAAGGCTGAAGGACACTCATTTTTGCATTGAGTAGAATGAAGAGCAATAAACCTGCAGCCCTTAGATTTCTATTGGAAGGGTGGGGGAAAAAAAAAAAGAAAGAAAGGGAAAAAAAAGCCCTGCAGCCTTGGCAGAACTCATGCATTACCTTTCATTTGTGTGAGCAGATTTAAATAAACAAAGGCCAAATTTTCCCATGAGGACTCATGCTCCCAGGTAGAGTGCAGTTAACAGGAAGAAACACAGACTAATAATTATTTCCTGCCATTTCCTAATTATCACGATCTGCTAGAATTTATTAACAAGATTATAAAAGTAGGTGTGCAAAAGAAAACCAAAAAAGAATGTAAGAAGATAATATTATCTTCTTACACCAGTACTATAGCATGGATTTCTACTTATGGGTGTGGATTCCCACTGAATTCATTACAGATTCCATCCCAGTCTCCCTAATTAACATCCTCATGCATTCATGCATTGACTAGCTAAGATTAAGTTACAATCAAAGGACACTATTTCACATCGACTTTTGACTCAACTTTCATATCATTAGAAACATGACATAATACTTTGAACATTTCAAACTTAACCAAGATTTCAACTGTCACACACCTTTATTATTTACTCCTATGGACAAAGCTTTGTGCTAGTGTTCATCCTTAAACACAAATCTGTCCATTTTCCTGACTTAACTACTCTCTGGAGCTACTACCTGCTAGAGAAGAGGTTAAACATGATGGGATTGGAAAAATAGAGAAATGAATTCAAAATGGCGGGTCTCAGGCAGTTTCTGAGAGGAGATGGGGTGAGGAGCATGGCGAGGGCTTTTAGAGCCGTTGATGCATTGGTTCCTTAGGTATGTAGTGTGTACTGCTGGGCTCGGTAGAAGGAATACAATAGTGAACAAAGTGGTCCAGATCTCTTTATCCACAGAGTTTACAGTCCAATAGGGAGATACTCCTTAATCAAATGGTCTCACAAATATGTGTATAATTAAGAACTGTGGACTATTTGGTACCGGAGCTATGACAGTGACCTAGTATCTAACTGTATTATTCTGTTCTTACTCTGCTATAAGGACATACTGAGACTGCATAACTTATAAGGGAAATAGGTTTAATGGATTCACAGTTCCACATGGCTGGGAAGGCCCTATGATCATGGTAGAAGGTACATCTTACATGGCGGCAGGCAAGAGAGCATATGCTGGGGAACTGCTTTTTATAAAACCACCAGATCTCATGAGACTTATTCACTATCACAAGAACAGCATGGGAAAAACCCATCCCTGTGATTCAATTACCTCCCACTGGGTCCCTCCCATGACATGTGGGGATTATGGGAGCTACAATTCCCATAATCCCAAAATGGAATTTGGCTGGGGACATAGCCAGATTGTATCACTGACCTAGTATAAAGGTAGGAAATGGAGAGTGACAGATCATGGAAGGCTTCCCTGAGAAGTGATCCTGGAGTGAGATCTGGAGAATGAGTGACCATTATGCAGCAAGTACTGCTGGGAGAAAAACCAAAAAGGGCCCTGCTGGCCATGACTGTGTTGGGAGAGGTCAGGGAGGACCATCAACTGAGAGGAGGGCTATGTGGCTGAAGGCCAAAGAGACAGAACAAAGAATAGCAGCAAAGAAAGTGTGGGAGGTGTTCAAGGAATGACAGTACACAATCCTGGCTGGAGAATAACATGCATGGCAATATACAAATTAAACTGGAAATCATGATTTGGGCCTTGCACATTCTGGAAGAATATGCAAATTAGGCTCAAGAGTTTGAATGGCATTCTCTAGGCAATAAGAAATTATTATAGGCACATAGTGACCAGGTCAACCCTGTTAAAGGATGATCGTACTAGAAGCAATATTGAAACAGACGTTGGCAAAGTGGGAGAGTAGGGAAAGCCCTGGAAGGAAAAGACAGTAATTATGGGCAATTGTAATAGCCAAGTGAGAGAGAGCAAGATCCCAAACTAGCGCAGTGGGAACGGAAAAAAATGAACAGGTGTAGAGACATTGTAAAGGAGAATCAGCAAATGTCATGATTATTTGGATACGGACATGAAGGTGGTGGGGGATGTTGGGGAAACAGAGAGGGAAGCTCACAAATGAATGAAAAGGTTTCAGCCTGAACATTATGAGAAGGAGGAGGATGCCAATATCAGAGTTTGGGAATAAGAGGCCTTTGAGAGGCCAAGGTAGGCAGATCGTTCGAGCCCAGAAGTTTGAGGCCAGCCTGGTCAACATGGCAAAACCCCATATTGAAATAAATAAATTCATTCATTCATTCATTCTAAAGAAGAGTCAGAGGCTTTGTGTCAGATCTGTTTCAGATATGCTGTAACGGCATCTGGGGCAGCCAAATAGCTTATTCTGATTATCCAGCATCCTTCAAAAGTTGCGTTTGGAAACAGAGAGGTAGGTCAGTCAACTGACAATATTTACTGGGTGGCTACTATGTGCCAGGCATTTTTTTAGCTTAATTTTGCTCATGTTTATAGAAATGGGGTCTCACTCTGTCTGTCCAGGCTGGAGTGCAATGATGCGATCATTGCTCACTGCAGCCTCAAACTCCTGGCTTCAAGAGATTCTCCTGCCTCAGCCTCCCGGATAGCTAGGGCTGCAGGCACGTGTCACTACATCCAGCCAGGCATTATTTTATACAATGAAGATAGAATTAGCAATTAGATCAAATTTCTGCCTTCATGGAGTATGTCTTATATATAAAAGGCAGTTTAAAAAAATAAAAACCCATATGGAACCAAAGGTTATGTGGTTAATCCAAAAATAAACCATAAACAAGTGATATATAAGCAAGATATCAGTTCAAAGAGTTGGTCATTATCTCCTATCAAATTCACAAAACACAACTTTGTGAAGGTTAAAGCTCTCCCCTTAGGAGAGAGCCTTGCATTAGAATGCAAATTCAAATCACCAACTATCATCAAAGGGTGAGGTAGACTCTACAAGCTCCTTGCAAATTTCATCCAGGAATTTAGAGGACACAGCAAAGGACAGGATAAATAATAGATTTCTGTTCTTTGGGAAAGAGAAAGAGGACATACGGAAATCCCACTAGCAAGGCCACTTAAACATCTTGGCCCTTCGTCAACACTCGGAGTACGTAATGAATTTCAGAAATATAAATAAACCTTCTTTGCCATTTTTACTTCCACATAGGTGCCAAAATTATATCACATGGAGCAGCAGAAGTGTAAGGGCTTTCAGGCCTAATCATTTTTGAAAATGAACAGATAAGGGACAAAATATAATATACTAAGTAAAATTATCTTCAGAAGGAAGAACAAAAGATCATAAAGACTCAAAATAAATTCTGAAAACAAAACTAAAATAAATAAATGTGATTAATCTAAAAGCTGAACCTCAAACATGGGGAATACACAAAAATATCTATACATCTATATCTATATGTAAAAACAAGGAAAGAGGTTAAACTTTTAATGGTAGGAGATGAAAATTAAAATGCCTGATTTGAGCAGCTTGCCAATGATTTATTAAAAATCTGGCTTATTTAACTAACTGGTGCCAAAGTTTCATGGCAGAGTAAATAGAGTAAATGTGAGAGAACAGTCAACAAAATGTTGAAAAATAATTCAAATGGCAGGGAGAGGGACTTAGTCAATTACTTATCAATACTACTTTTTGTTATTTATTTATTTATTTATTTATTTTGAGACAGATTCTCATTTTGTTGCCCAAGCTGGAGTGCAGTGGCATGATCTCAGCTTACTGCAACCTCCACCTCCTGGGTTCAAGTGATTCTCCTGTCTCAGCCTCCTGAGTAGCTGAGATTACAGGCGCCCAGCATCACACCTGATTAATTTTTGCATTTTCAGTAGAGACAGGATTTCACCACGTTGGCCAGGTTGGTCTTGAACTCCTGACCTCAAGTGATCCACCCACCTCAGCTTCCCAAAGTGCCGAGATGACAGGTGTGAGCCACAGAGCTAGACCTCAACACTACTTTTAATCTACAATAATTAAAAACAGTGCCCTTTAGGCAAACAGTTCACAAAAATAAAGAGTACAGACATAGACCAAAGTATGGGAATTCAGTAAATACAAGAGTTTTATTTCAATCCAGTTAAGAGAGAATTGTTTGAAGCCTGAATAACTGGTATCAGAATAATGAGCAACTTACTTAGAAAAATAAAATATATTCTTCACAGAAAAAGAACATATTGGCTCCATTGATTTAGCCCAAGACATTTTTGTACTAGTTTTATTAATACATTTTTAAAAATAATAATTTAACAGCATTGATGAATTTTCCATGAGAAATTTTTTGGGATTAAATCAGTTTTATTTTTCCTTAACCAATTTGCCATTAGCATAATTAAAACATTTCTAATTATCACCATTTCTAATTTTTGTTTGTTTTTTCCCCATTTCTATTTTTATCTTATTAAAATGACTTTCATTAAGACCAAAATTTATTTTCATTTAAATCTTCTAATGGTTTGCAGCAAAAAAAAAAAATTTTAACAAACCTTTCCGTTTGTTAGGAAAAAACTATTGTTAGAAAAAAACAGATTTTTATTTTTATAATCTTACAGTAGAAAAAGATTCTATACATCACCCAAAAAGCCAAAGCCATAGGGAAGTTTTCTTCTATTACCACTATTTCTACCAAGTCAAATATTACAGATAAAAGTGTGTCAAAATATTTTATTCTTCTGGATGTAACTAGTTAATAACTTATTTTTACCATGTGCACCTGTAACTGTCAGCTTTAATTTGTATTGATGACAAAATAGTAAGGTCAAAAATTCTATATCCGATTATTACCTTATAGTTTATACACAAATAAATTCCAGATGGATTAGAAATTGCACAATACAATAATCCCAAATAACAAAATATTTAGGGCAAAAAAGCAGATTTTTTTCAAAATAACCTTGGAGTAGAAAAAGCTTTTCTATGCATAACCCAAAAAGCCAAAGCCATAAAGAAAGTTTAACGGCTTTACACATCCCACATCAGCTATCATACTAACGTTTTCCAAATTTTCCATGCTGGGGAATATTAGGGCTAAGCGACGGGGTTTCTTTCTGTGGAAGAGTGGGAATAAGGGGCTGATTAATAACAGATGTAGGTGGAACCACTGGATATTCAAAGATCTGTGGGAATATATGTGAGATCGGGATTTTAAAATTATTTTCCATTTTTTTATCATTACAAATCTAACACATAATCACAATTAAAACTCAAAACAAACCAACAAGTTTAGCATAAAGTAAAAATACTCATAAGCCTCGAATCTACTTAGAGATAACTACTATTGACAATTCAGTGAGTACCACTCTAGCTTTTTGGGTTTTTTGTTTTGTTGGGTTTTGTTTGTTTGTTTCTGCAGCATTTTTTTTTTTTTTTTTTCGAGACAAAGTCTTGCTCTGTCACCCAAGCTGTAGTGCAGTGGAGTGATATTGGCTCACTGCAAACTCCACCTCCTTGGTTCAAGCAATTCTCCTGCCTCAGCCTCCCAAGTGGCTGGGACTACAGGTACACACTGCCACACATTGCTAATTTTTTGTAAAGATGGGATTTCACCATGCTGGCCTGTCTGGTCTCAAACTCTTGACTTCAAGTGATCCACCCACCTTGGTCTCCCAAAGTGCTGGGATTATAGGTGTGAGCCACCACACCCAGTCACTGTTCAGCTTTTTACTTGTCCTTACATGCTGGACCACAAACCAGAAGTCCAAGTTTCTTTTAATGCAAATACACAATATTCTTAGATACTTTCTCTCTCTCACACACACCTAATGTTTTTAATAGGGTCTTATTAGACAGAATTGATCTATCTGGTTTCATTGATTGAAATATTATCTGCACATGTCTGGGCACTCTTCAGTAAGAAATGGAAAGAAGGAATGTAGACACACATTAGTAAGTAGAGATTACTACTACACTGGTACTTTTAGAATCTTTGTTTAAACTTTCTTCTCTTTGATATAAAAGAAATACATGTTTCCCTTAGAAGACATCGAAAAGTACAAAGAGAAAAACAGCCACCCACAATCCACCACACAGAGCCACTGCTGTTAACTTTTGATAAAGGAAGATTCCATACTTAATAGACACAGAATAGCTGTGGCCAACAATCTTGTGAAAGCTGGAGTTCAAAAAGAAGGTCCCAGCACCTTATGACAAAGTGAAGTCAGTAGAAAATCATAAGACCACACGCCCAGTAGCCCCTGACAAACAGGATGAAGAGGAAGCAAAAATGTGGTCAGCAACTTCTTTTGAAAAATATGCTGCTGAAGTTAACAAAGGCAGAGCTAAAGGCAGAAAACCAGGCACCTGGTTGGGGAGGCACAGATTCATTTCTGTTGGCTCAGGTAAGCTTGCAACCTTGGGCTGCAAACCCAACCCTGTGGATTGGCACAGGGCTTCTGGAATATGAAAATATCATAATAAGAAGCTTTATCAGATCCTCTCTTTTCCCCTCAAATTTGCACTCAGGCTACACAGACATCCTTGGAACATTTTACACCTGAAGTATTTGTTTGAAGGCCAGCATAGGATTTGACTGTGGAGAGGGCAAGTATAGAAAGCAAGCTTTAGAAAGAACTTCAAAAATTGGTTCCATTTTAAACTAAAAAGAAGGGAAAGTGTAGAGGAAATGGTAGCAATGACGTTTTTCAGACAAAGGTGATGGAAACACTGGGATTATGGACAGCTTCTCACCCAGCTAAACTTATCCTCAGACTTTAGAAATGGTCAAAACTACATTAGTAGTTAAAAGGCCTGGG